>NC_143069.1:21956363-22107878 GCF_052426305.1 Pelodiscus sinensis | reverse complement strand
ATCCTGCTGCCCATGCCGCCGAATTCTAAGTGGGGACTCAGGCAGCAGGATCCGATTTTAAATGATTCACGGCTCATGGTTACGGCAGGGGCGGGAGCCACGAGCTGTAGCAATGCCGGACAGCTGCCAGTAGTGGCAAATCTGTGAGCTCTTTTCTGTGCTTTTAATTGAAAGCCTCAGCCGCGGAGAACTCTGAGGGTGGGCTAGTCCACAACACTGCCCCTTCTGCCTCAGGCTCCGCCCCTTCTGTGGGTGGAGCCGGCCTATGACCCCATACCAAAATCCATTAAGTGGCCCCCTTCTGAAAATTATCACCCACCCCTGTCACAAAATCATAGAAAAGTCCGAGTGGAAGGGACCATGATAGGTCATCTAGTCCAGTGTTTCACAAACTTTTTTTATAATGTACCCCCTTTAAAAAAAATTTGTAAGTACCCCCCAGTACCTACAGTTTTCAGACACACACAATTTTTTTGAACCGTTGCAACACATTTGTTTAAACAACTGAATCGTAGCCGGGCGGGCGATGGCATTTTTGGGTGTAAAAGGTACAAAAAGAATACAGGCAGTCCCCGACTTACGTTGATCCGACTTACGTCGGATCCCTAGATACGAACGGGGTGAGGCAACTCCCGCACATGCGCAGCAGCATTCCCGGGGCTCGCTCACCTGGGTCCTAGGATCCTCCTCCTCCTCGGGCCGGCTCCGACTGGGGTCCCGCAGAGCTGCCGGGCAGAGGAAAAGTGCCTCCCCCCACCCCTCTGCCAGCAACAGGCTGCCCCCTCCCCTGAGCAACAGGCTGCCGAACAGACAAAAGCAGCCTCTCTGCCCCTCCTCCCCTCTATACATGCCCGGCTCCAGGAGCACAGCAGCGTCCCCAGGGCTCGCTCACCTGGGTCCTAGAATCCACCTCCTCCTCCTCTTCGGCCGGCTCCAACTGGCCTCTGCCTGCAGCAGCCGGCCACAGGGACAGGGATCCCGCAGAGCTGCCGGGCAGAGGAAAAGCGCCTCCCCACGCCCGCTGCCCCCCCCCCCCCCCGGCCTCGCATCCTGCACGCCTCCCCCCTCCCCCCCTGCCAGCAACAGGCTGCCCCCTCCCCTAAGCAACAGGCTGCAGAACAGCAGACAAAAGCAGCCTCTCCGCCCCTCCTTCCCCTATACATGCTGGGCTCCCTGGGCAAACAAAGACTCCACCAAAACAAACAAAGTGCTGGCCTCATTGTGTTAGCAAAAAAAGGACCCTCCTCCTAGAACCCTGGGTGGTGTGTGGAAATAAAGCTATTAGCTCAAAGCATGGTGCAGAGCTGTTTGGTATTTGATGAGTTACTCCTTTAGTCCTGAGTTTGTCACAGGGACAGAAATAGATGTGAAATCTTCTGAACAGGGGAACAGACAGCAAAACAAACATTAGAGGGGAGTTAACCTTTCCCTATGCTATCCAAAACTAAAAAAAATGTTTGGCTAGAGTTTCCCCTACAATATGTACCAGTTCCGACTTACATACAAATTCAACTTAAGAACAAACCTACAGTCCCTATCTTGTACGTAACCCGGGGACTGCCTGTAAAGCGCTGTCAAACTGAAAACAAAAATTCAGTTTTCGCCAAATTTCAGTTGTGTTGACGTATCCCCCAGACATCTCTTGAGTACCTTTAAGGGGACTCGTACCACTGGTCGAGAAGCACTGATCTAGTCCACCCCTGCACCGAGACAGGACCAAGCATGTTTGTCTCACCTCTTGGCTCCTAGGACACGGCTTGAACTAACGCACTTGGAAAGACATTATCGTTTATACGCCCAAAGTGCTTCGTCTCAGTGTATTGCCATAAAATCTAACCGACCAAACTCCGACCTTTCATTTCCCTGTCACTTGGCCAGCCACAGCCTCACAAGCCTTCGGCATCGATCTCAAAGCCCTCGTCACGCTTTTACACAGCTGTGCTGACACACTTGTGAGCCAGGCACACTTGTGCGACACGTCCCATAGCACTTCCTCCAGGGCATTACATCGCACTTGCCTGCCTTTGACGGACAGGGAAAGGGAGACCTGAAAGGCCTCTCCAAGGTCACCAGCGTGAGAGTGAGTGCAGAATTGAGGAGCAAGGGGTCTAGCACACAACGCTGGGCCTTAGTCACTAGGTGGCATTAGATTAGAACCCGGGAGTTCTTACACCCAAACCCGTGCCCCCTCCACTAGGCCATGCTGCTGGCCTCCCGCCTCTCCCCCAGGGCTTGGAGACAGACGGGAGGCTGGAGCCAGCCTGCGCAGAAGGGGCTATAACGCTTACAGCACATTCATGACACTGCCCCTGCGCAGCCCCTCTCAGATCCACACTCGGAACCCACAAGAAACACCCCAAGAGCGGAGATGAAACCGCCACTCACCTGCAGCCCAGCTTCCAGGAAGGGCAAAGCAAAAGCGGCGCTCGCGGATTCCAGCCCAGCCTGGCACCTGCTTCCTGAACTTTGGCCCCTTTCCTCCAAGATAGCAGGAGGCTGCTCTGGGCCTTTTGTGCCCACGACGGGGCAGAAAAGCAAACTCAGCTGTTGGTTCCATCTTGCGGGCAGAGCCCCGGCAGACAGTGGCAGGCGGGGGTATCGACTGACCCTCCAACCCAGGATATTCCCCCCACACCTGGATTCGCTTCCTAGTCATCCCCATCTCCCTGCACGATCCTTGTTTCTCATCCCGCCGGTCCGAGAAATTGTCAGAGCAGGTTGATCCCGACCTTGCCAAGGGCTTAGGTTACATCACAAGGCTTTGCCGCCACAGCTGGCTTGGCTTGGGTGTGTGGCAAAAGCCCCCCCCCGCCCCCTCCCCCCCGCTGGCACAGCTATTCTGGCAAAGCCGCCAGGGCAAATGGCAACTCTGCCGAAAAGCATCTGCTGGCTTTAAGCTCCCTGCGAGCTGTTCTCATCGCTCAGCCATCACCACCACTGCCCTGCCTCTGTCCTGCTCCTCATCCCCGCCCCCACTCCTATCCCCTGCTCTCCTCCATCTCCTCCCCCTTCCCTTCTCCTGCCCCTCCCCATTTCCACCTGCCCTGCCCATCCCCGTCCTCTCCCTCCCCCCGTCTGTCCCCCTCTTATGTGAGGGCTTTGCTGGAAACGCCCCCCCCCCCCCCAAGACAGGGAGATCTCCCCTCCGGGAACAATTCAGCCCCCCCCATCTCGCTCCCTCCACTCCACAGTATTTCCTCCATTCCCCACAGTTGAAAATTGAGCTCCCCCATCCCCTCAGGTGACAGTCGGGCTCCCCCATACGCAGCTGCCTAGGTAGGCACCTCCGCAGCCAGAGCCTGCCCCTGGCGCCCACGTCCCCTCCCCGACTGCCTGTCCCAGGCGACCACCTGAACCTGCGTCCCCCATTCCCTCAGATCACAGCTCCCTCCCTGACCCTGCACCCCCCGACACCCCTCCCCCAGGCCAGACTCCTCTCTGGCACCCGCACCCCCTCCCCCAAACCCTCTGCTCCCCCTTCACCCAGGTCACAGCTCCCTCCCTGACCCTGCACCCCCCCGACACCCCTCCCCCAGGCCAGACTCCTCTCTGGCACCCGCACCCCCTCCCCCAAACCTTCTGCTCCCCCTTCACCCAGGTCACAGCTCCCTCCCTGACCCTGCACCCCTCTAGAGCCCCTCCCCCAGGCCAGAGTCCTCTCCTGCGCCCATACCCCCTCCTGGACCCTGCACCCCTATCCACCGCCCCAGATCATACCCCCCCCCCTGCACCCAGGCTCCACCCCTAAGCTCCCTTCTGCACCCAACCACCCTGTCCCAGACCCCAAAGCCCTCGGTAGAAATGTGGCCCTTGATCAGTTGCCAAAATGGCCCCCCCATTACAAATTATTGACCAAGCCTGATCCAAATGTTTTTTGAAACATTGTTTAATGAGAATGTAAATACAATTCAATACAATTGGGAGGGTTGGGGGGAGGGGGCTGCTGGCTCCTCAGCTCTTGCTGCTCTCACTGGGTGTCTTCCTGCTGCAAGGGAAGCAGAATCCGTCACATTCATCCCTGGGGACTCAGGGGAACTGGCCCCCCAGCATTTCCACCCTCCTCCCCCTGCTCTCTGGTCACCCCCGTCAGGCCCGCAGGGTGAGCTCCTGACCCCCCCCCCCCCCAGAGCTCCTGACACCTCGGCCCCCTCCCGCCTCCTAGGACAGTTTCTGTGTTCAGAGCCTCCCCCACCCCCAGGGACGCTCGCAGGGGCAGGAGGGATTCTGCCAGCAGGGACGTGGGGTGGGGGCAGCCTGAGGAAAGGGGCGGGGGACTCCCTGAGGGGATGGGAAGGAGACCCTGGCCCTGCCCCACTCTCCTGATCTGCTCCGGCTGCTCACCATGTATTCCAGGAGCTGATGGGCCTGCCCATGCAGGGCGTGGGCCAGGACCAGCCCGGCCTGGCTGGGGCGCCGCAGGGGGGAGCGGGCAGCGAGCAGAGCCTTGTCCAAAAAGCAATTCTCCTGCTCTGGTGTAAAGAGCTGCCCAAAGACCTGGAATCAAGAGCACAGGAGGTTTCAGCTGACGGCCCAGAGCCCGGCCCCAACTCCTGGGGCTAAAACAGCTTCCTCCTCCCCCAAACTCCCTTCCAGACCCTGCACCCAGACGCTCTCCTCACCCGGCACCCCAACCCCTACCCCAGGTCACCCCTTCCTCCTGCCCCCAAGACCCTCCTACCCCCACGAGGGCCCCAGCCAGCCCCACCCCCGAGCCCTGCCCTGCCCTGGCAGCGCGTCCTTACCTCTCCCACCCTCACGCTGTTGCTGTGAGCCAGGACCCATCTTTCTTTGTAGTAGTGTCTGCACCACAGGTCCTCTGCCTGGTGGATGTTGAGGCCTGCAAGAGACACAACAGGGTCATTCTGCTGGCAGGTCTGAGCCCTTCCCCTCCCACGGGTCCCTGCAGGCATCCCTGGGCAAATGGAGGGGCACAGGGGGCAGAAGGGGAACACAGAGGGACGCATCCCCCCTTGGGCCAGTCTGGGGGAAAAGGGCTGGGTCCCCTCCCCCCGCCGCCGGCACCCTCAGGGTGTCCCTGGGGCCCAGGTCCCGGCTGGGTTCCTTACCCCTGTGGTGCAGGAGGAGTTGATACAGGCTGTGCACCCCCTCCCGGGCCAGCCGGCTGACGTCTTCGGATGGGTCCGAAATAAAAAGGCCCAGCTGGGCCACGTGGTGACCCATCCTCGGCCAGTCGGCGGAGTTCTGAGGGGAGAGAAGAGGGGGGGTCCCTCAGCATCCTGGGGCTGCACGTCCCATGCAAACGGCCGCCGAGGCGGGTCTGAGCTCGGGGGACGGACAGAGACACCTCCCGGGGCGGGGCGGGGCCGGCCTTGCGAGGAGACAACCCAGAGCAATGGCCCCGACTGAAGGGTCACTCCGGGGGTGGAACAAGGGGATCCACTGACGGCCACTCCCCAGTCCCCAGGCCCAGTCCCTCAAGAGCCCCCTGAAGGGCCCAGGGTCGCCCCTCCCCGGGGAAAGGAGAACGCGGCCCATTCCCGGCCCATTCCCGGCCCTGCCTCTGCCTCCCGGGGACGCTCCCAGCCCCGCGCCCTGCAGCCCCAGACCCCCCGGCTCCGAGGTCACTTACGTCAAACCCCGGGAGGGTGGTGGCGACTCCCAGCAGGGCCGTGGTGCTGCGAAGGGCCCTGGCTCGCTCCTGGGGCAGGCGGGACTCCAGCCACGGGCTCAGGTGCTGGGGGGGGAAAGAGGCAGGTCAGGACCCGTAGGGAGGTGCCGGTTCTGGGCAGAGCCTGGGGCTCCTCTCGGACTGTGCCCCCCCCCCCAGCCACTGACACTGCTCCTCTCTCGGCCCCCCGAGGAAGCAGGGACAATGGCCCCGTCCCCCCCACGGGGCTCACCTCCATTATGAGCTGCAGCCGGGCGGTGTCTGGGGACTCGGCGAGGAGGCTCGCCAGTAGGGCCTGGAGGTCGTAGGGAAGGGCCCGGATGAACTGCTGCAAGACAAGGGGGAGCCCTGGGTCAGAGGGGGGTTGGGGGATCCAGGCCACCCGCTGGCTCCGGGGTCCAGCCTTGAGCAGGGTGTGAGCCGCCTCGCAGAGCAGGGAGGAGCCCAGGCTGGGCATGGAAGGGACGGGCCCCCCGGGAGAGCAACGGGAACCCTGGAGGGAAGGATCCAAACCTGCAGCTTCTTCCCTCCCTCTGCCCCCCCGCCTCCTCTCTGGAGCTCCAGCCCAGCCCGGGAGCAGGGCCCGGAGGGACGTACCTGTGTGTGGATGGGCTCCTGCTGCCAGTCCCCAGACACTGTCTGTCCCACGGCCGCCGTCAGCAGGGGGCTCAGGAGCTGGGCCCGCAGGGGAGGCTGCAAGGTGCTGGCAGGAGAGAGGGGCAGAGGCTGTTAATTCAGCAGCAGGAGACAGAGACTTTCCCACTCCCTGGCCAGGGGATCTGCTCTGGGGGGAGTCGGCGGGGGGGAGGTCGGTACCTGAGGCTGCAGGCGGCGTTGAGGCAGTCGGCCAAGACCAGCGGGGGGGGCGAGTCCTCCATGATCTCCTGGGAGACCCAAGGAGACAAAGGGGCGTGTGAGGCTGGGGCCCCCAAGAGACGCTCACACGGCCAGCGCCCCCACCCAGCAGGATCCAACCCCACTGCCTCCCGCTGCCCTGTAGCCCCCCTGCCCGGCACAGGGCCCCTCCCAGCACCCCCCTCCCAAACCGGGACCAGCTCAATCCTTGTCCCCAGGCCGTCTCCTGCCCCTCACTGCCCTGGTGACCAGCCTCTGAACCTCCTCATCCCTGCTCCCCAGGCGCATCCCCAGCAGCCCGCTCGGCTCCCTTCCAGCCCCCCATGGCCCGGGGAGACCCCTCCATGTCCCGAATCCCCCTTTCTGTCCGGCACCCCAGACCTGCCCCATTTCTGTGTCCCTCCCTCCTCCAGCATCCCCACCCATCCTCCCCATGTCCACCTCCAGCCCTCCTGGCTCCACCCATCCCGTTTCCAGCACCCCCACCCGCCGCCATGGCCCAGGCAGACCCCCGTCCACCCCACGTATCCCCTCCCCTCCTCCCGGCTGCCGCGACTCGCTTACAACGATCCTGGCCATCATGGTGTCCTTGCAGCAGCGCGGCGCCAGGGTGTCCTCGCCCCTTTGGAGGGCGGCGAGGCAGGCGAGGGGGATGGCCAAGAGGAACCGCTGCAGGGCGGCTGGGCTCTGCACCCCAGAGAGAGTCTGTGAGCCTGGGGCCTGCCTGCCCCCCACGGACAGCTGCAGGGCTCAGGTCTCCCAGGAGTGGAGGTGGGAGCTGCTGGTTGTCCAAGCACCCGCACTCCCCCCCCAACTGCTGCCTCAGGCTTGTGGGGGCCCAGCTGGTGCATGACAAGAGCCCCCAGCTTGGGGGGTCCAGGTCATGCAGGAGAAGGGGCCCCAGGGGGATCCCCAGGGACAAGCCCCTCCCGGAGGGGGGGGGATGTGCTGGGAAGGGGCCGGACAATCTCGGGTCCCCCCCGTGTGGAGAAGGTTCCTACCGTGTCCCGGGTGTGGAGCTGCTCTTCGATGTCATAGATGGCCCCTTCCTCCACCCGGGAGTCCATCCGCTCCTGGCAGAGCTCCGCCGAGGCGCAGGGGGGCTCTGTGCGGGAGGGAAGGGACCAGGGTGACTCCAGCGGCCAGCAGGGGTCACGCGCCCCCATGTCAGGGACCCAGGACAGGTTGGGCCCCACACGCCCCTCGCAGGGACCCATCCCCCTGCCACCCTCACATCTGCCAACGCCCTCAGCAGAGCCCCCACCAGGAACAAGAGAGCCAAGCAGCCCCCCCCCATCCATTGCCCTGGCTGCGGGGCAGACACTGGGGCTGCCCCCCCGGGGTACTGGGTGAGCCCCTGGGCCCAGCGTGTTCACGGCCCCTCACCTGGGTCTGAGCGGCTGCGGGAGGTGGCCCGGCTGCAGCTGGAGGCCCAGGCGCTGCTGCTGACGGACCTGGACCCACAGCTGCAGGGGCTGGTGCGGGGAGCGACGGGCTGGGGGCTCCCGGAGACTGGCAGGTCCCCGGGGGCCGGGCAGGGCGATGCCCCCTGGTGGTAATGGGGGCTGGGCTCCCGGGGCAGGTGTTTCTCTCCACAGAGGAGGCCCCGGAGCCACCCTACCCGGCTCCCCCGCTGGGCTGGGTCCCGCCTGCCCAGCCGCCTCTGGAGCCAGGTCCGGGGGGGCCTGGCCGGTGGGCGAGTCGCCCCGAGCTGGTGGGATCCAGCTTCCCCGCCCGCGGGGACGGAGAAGCTGCTCCCCACCGGCCCTGGGGCCATCTTCAGGGCTTTCTTGAACCACAGCCGAAAACGTTTGGCCATGCTGGAAATGAGGGGAGCAAAGGGGAGCTTGGGGCGCAGCCTGATGAACGAAATCCAGGGGTTCCAGCTCCCCAGAGCGACTGCCCCCAGCCCCCAAATGGCCCCTTGCTTATCGGTTCGGTCTTGCACAGGCACTGCAAGGACCTGAGGGTATGTCTACACTACCCCGCTAGTTCGAACTAGGAGGGTAATGTAGGCATACCGCACTTGCAAATGAAGCCCGGGATTTGAATTTCCCGGGCTTCATTTGCATAAGCGGGGAGCCGCCATTTTTAAAACCCCGCTCGTTCGAACCCCGTGCAGCGCGGCTACACGGGGCATGAACTAGGTAGTTCGAACTAGGCTTCCTAGTTCAAACTACCGTTACTCCTCATTCCACGAGTCTCCTGCCCATCAACAGCCCCTTCTTGGCCAATCAGGGGAGAATCTAAGGTGTGGGGGGTGGAGCGTTCTCCCCAAAGACACCGGCATAGACTTGTTCCAGCCCCACCTCCCCAGTCCCCACAATGGGGGCTGCATCCCCCACCCCACGGCTCCTGCAAACCACCCCCCGTCCTTCAGCTAGTCTGTTGGGTCCCAAGCTGGGGGAGGCAGCAAGGGAAGGTCACAGAGGAGGCAAGAACAGAGCAGAAATGTGGGGGGATGGAGGAAAAGGGAAACCAACCAGGAGAAAGCCCCAGTGGCGCTAAGGACGCAGCCCAGGTGAGGAATCACCTTCTGGCCCTTGACCGAGGGCTGGGCCTGCCTGGAACCCAGCCGGCCCCGGGCGGGATCCAACCCCTGGGGGCTCTTACCTTCGTCACAAAGGTGTCGGGATGTGGAACTCACAGAACGCGAAGGAACCGTGAGGAGGAGACGCACCAGAGCTAAAGCAACCGGGGGTCTCCAAAGTCCCCTGGGCCCGCCCCCCGCTTTTATCAGCCTGAGATGTGGGTCCCTCTGTGAGGTCATCACCTCCCCACCTGCCCTTTGCCTTATATGCTGAGGGCTGCCCAAAGCCCCTGTGAGGTCACCGCCCCCCCCTCACCCTGCCAGGCAAATGTCCTGCCTCTGGCCACCCCCCTGGGAAGTTTGAGCCATTACTAGGGGTCCCTCCCCCTCCCTCATAGGCTGCTCCCTGCCCTACACTGCAGGCTTCTTGCACGAGAGCTGTTTCACGCCGGAGTTCTTGCGCAAAAGGTCTCGTGCAAGAGTGCCTCCACCCTGCCATAGGCTTTTGCACAAGAGCGTCCATGGCAGTGTGAACGCTCTCTTGTGCAAGAAAGCTCTGATGGTCATTTTAGCCATAAAAGTGTCTTGCTCAAGAAGCCCCTGGTGCCCGTCCACGCTGCCTTCTTGCACAACAGCTCTTGCACAAAGGGGGCTTAGTCATCGTCGGGAGAGGAATAACTCCTGTGCAAGAAGCCCTGTTCTCTGATGCTTTACTGCAAATTTACTTCTGCAAGAACACACGTAGAGTGTAGACGCGCCACAAGTTTTTTCGCAAGAACACGCAAAAACAAGCCATGTGGATGTTTTCTTTTTAGGCAAAAGCCCCTTTTTGCACAAGATCGGTCGGCCTTTTTGCAGAAATAGGGATCTTGTGGGAAAAGGGGGTTTTTTGCACAAAAAGTAAACATCCACACGGCTTGGTTTTGCACACAAACCCCGAGCACAAAAACGGATCGGCAGAAAATATGCAAATGACATTGCGTGTCATAGAGTCCCTCGTTAGCATATTTGTTGCCAAAAAAACTCGTTGTGTAGACGTAGCCTAGGAGAGAAGCGATCTCAGACACAAAGCCCTTCAGTAAGAGGGCATAGCCCTGGGGCGTGGTAGGAGACGTACGGCAGACATGGGAGGTCACTCTCCTAGCTATTTGGCACGGAGGAGGCCTCAGCTGGAGCACTGTGTCCAGATCTCAGGGCCATGCTTTAGGAGAGAGAGTCCAGAGGGGAACTATGAAAAGGGATTAGGGACGTTAGATATTCACTGAGTAGTCAATTAACCTCATGATTTCTTATCGGTTACTTGACTTTTCGATAGTCCCCAGGGGCCAGCTGTCTCAGTCCTGGCTCGCGCTGGGTGCGGGACCTACCCCCTCTGCGGCTCTGCATTTACAGTGTGTTAGGAGCCAGGCAGGCAGGCAGCCTCGCTCAGTTCCAGTTTGCACCAGGTCCAGAAGCTCAGACCCAGCCCCCAGGCAAGGGCTGCTGCCAGCTTGTGCTGCTGCCTCTGATACAGAGGCAGCAGTACGGAGTGCCAGGAGGGAACTGGTCTAAAAAGCACCTCCCCTTGCGACCTGGCTGCCTGTCATCCCACGCTGCTGCCTCCGTTTTTGGCGAGAGAGAGCCGCCTGTCTTGAGACACCGGTGGGGAGTCGGATTTTCAAAAGGCAGGTCTCTGTCCTTTGTGAGCCTTCCAAAGCGCTTCGGTGGGGGGAGGGGGCAGGAAGGCGGACGACACTCAGGAATTGTAGCACCCAAATCCACGGAGTGTTTCGCCAGCACCTCCTGCAACAGAGCCCAATCCCTGACAGGCTTTTAGGCAAGATAGATCATTTGAAAAAATGACAGACACAGGGTTTTCCGTCACCGCTCTCCCTTTCTTTTATTTCCCTGGGCTAACTGGCTTGTTCCTCTTTGGCTAAGGATGGAAGGGTATGTCTACACTACAATGTTAGTTCGAACTAACGGACGTTAGTTCGAACTAACATTCATAGCCGCTACACTAGCGCTCCGCTAGTTCGAATTTGAATCGAACTAGCGGAGCGCTTAGTTCGAACTAGGAAAACCTCATTTTACGAGGCTTAAGCCTAGTTCGAACTTACTAGTTCGAATTAAGGGCTGTGTAGCCCCTTAATTCGAACGAGTGGGAGGCTAGCCCTCCCCAGGTTTCCCTGGTGGCCACTCTGGCCAACACCAGGGAAACTCTATGCCCCCCTCCCGGCCCCGGACCCCTTAAAGGGGCACGGGCTGGCTACGGTGCCCGTGCCAGGTGCAAGCCCTGCACGGCACAGAGCCACCCACCCGATGTCCCCCAGCCCACCCCCTCTTCCCGGGACCAGGCTGGCGGCTCCCGGAAGCTTGCCCGGGACCGCAAGAGGCGGGTACATTCCTGGGCTAGTGCGGACATCGTGGACCTCGTCCACGATCTCCGCACTAGGCACAGGAAAGTGGCCATCTAGGGCAGGAGAGCTGCCAGCCTGGCCACCCAGGAGCAGGTTTGCATGAAAATCAAGGGGGTCCACTGAGACCCCCGACCCTGAGCCCTGAGCTTACAATGGCCGTCCTGGGTCAGACCAAAGGTCCATCTAGCCCAGTAGCCTATCTGCCGACAGCGGCCAACCCTAGGGACCGTGGAGGGGATGGACCAAAGACAGTGACCAAGCCATTTGTCTCGTGCCATCCCTCTCCAGCCTTGCACAAACTTTGGGCAGGGACACCACTCCTACCCCCTGGCTAAGACTACTCCATGGACCCAACCTCCATGACTTGATCTCACTTCCCTTTCAACTCTGTTCTAGTTGTAGCCTTCACAGCCTCCTGCAGCAAGGAGTTCCACCGGTTAACTATTTGCTTTGTCAAGAACAACAACTTTCTCTTACTAGTTTCAAGCCTGCTACCCAGTCCTTTCCTTTGGTGTCCTCTAGTCCTTCTTTATGGGAACTCATGAAGAACTTTTCTGAATGCACCCTCTCCACCCAACCCCTGCTTTTAGAGACCTCTAGCCTGTCCCCCCTCCGTCTCCTCTTTTCTAAGCTGAACAGTCCCAGTCTCTGTAGCCTCTCTTCATCTGGGACTTGTTCCCAACCCCTTATCATGTTAGTTGCCCTCCCCTCTCCCAGCCTTAATCTTCCCCTCTCCCACCTCCTTTTCCCAGTCTCCCCCAGTTTTGTTCAATAAAGACAGAGTCAATGTTGGAAGAAACGTTATCTTTATTTTGTACATCAATAAGAAGGGGGGCTAGGGAAGGGTAAGTGGAAGGAGGTGAGGGAGGAATGGGGTACGAGCCCCCGATGGGGAGGACTGGGCTGGCTCTGCAGGCTTCTGGGGGTGGAAGCTCTCCTGCAGCCCCCCGATTACCCCCTCTCCCCAGATGGCAGCCTGCGGCAAGTGCAGCCGGGCTGATGGCTGAGTGGTGTGATGTGCCCAGTGTGGGTACTCCGGGCACTCCAAGCCAGGACTGCTTTGCAAGCGGAGCACCCCTGAGAACTGTCTGTCCGGGGTGGGAGGTCGGGACCCTGTCACGTTGCTGAATTGGAGGGAAGCAGCCAGATCGTTGCTGCACCCCTAGGTGGGGGTGTTGGCCCCAGAAATTGGTGTGGGGGGAGCCATGGGGGGTATTGAATGGGAGATTATTGTTTGTTGATCTTATGTACGCTATTTATGTGAGTGTATAATGTCTGTGTGTGTAGGTAGGAATCTGTAATCTGTGTGGAAGCTGAATATTTCTGTGAATGTGCTTAAGCATGGCTATGGACAGGCTGAGTAGCAAAGCCCTGTGGAACAATTGCTCTCAATAGGCTATGGACACACCCAAAGAATGGGATTTGTCACCTGAGGGCAGCCAGCAAGAAATATAGAGATTGGCCTCTGACCAGGTGACTTGCTGCAGGCTAGAAGAGGCCAGGAAGGAGTATAAAGAGGCCATGTGGTCGATGCCATTTTGTTCTCAGCTCAGCACTTCATCCCAGAGGCAGCACTGCAGGGATTGAAGAGCCCGGAAGACCTGGGAACCCATCCTGATCGTAGGATGTGCAATAAGGACTTTTAACCAGCAGCTGCAACATCTCTGCTAGAGCCTGCATCGAGAACTGGGAGATTCGGTGCATGTAACGTACTGTACTTTAATAACCTTACTCTCAGGCTTTTCTTTCTTGTAATAATAAACCTTTAGATATAGATTTTAAAGGATTGGCCCAGCGTGATTTGTGGTAAGGTCCAGAGGGTAAATTGACCAGGGATCTGTGGCTGGTTTCTTGGAACCGGACAGAACTTGTTCGGGGTAGGTGGGATTGGGTACTAGGACCCCCCACCCGTGTATAGGCCCGAGGCCATCTGGGGCACGGCTATTGCTGGGGTGTCGGAGGGGTTTTGCTCGGGAGGCTTCAGGCAGGCAGCTGAAGCGCTCTGTGAGACTGGTTTGTGGCCTGTTTGGAGAGGTCGCCAGTCAGGGGGACTGTAAAGAGCCCCGGATTCGAGCAATTCGCCCTGAGCGGACGCCCGCAGCTGTGCCCAGACACGGCCTGGTCTGTCACACTTCCCTCCAGGGTTCCCGTTGCTCTCCCGGGGGGGCCGTCCCTTCCATGCCCAGCCTGGGCTCCTCCCTGCTCTGCGAGGCGGCTCAGACCCTGCTCAAGGCTGCACCCCGGAGCCAGCGGGTGGCCTGGATCCCCCAACCCCCCTCTGACCCAGGGCTCCCCCTTGTCTTGCAGCAGTTCATCCGGGCCCTTCCCTACGACCTCCAGGCCCTACTGGCGAGCCTCCTCGCCGAGTCCCCAGACACCGCCCGGCTGCAGCTCATAATGGAGGTGAGTCCCGTGGGGGGGACGGGGCCATTGTCCCTGCTTCCTCGGGGGGGGGCCGAGAGAGGAGCAGTGTCAGTGGCTGGGGGGGGCACAGTCCGAGAGGAGCCCCAGGCTCTGCCCAGAACCGGCACCTCCCTACGGGTCCTGACCTGCCTCTTTCCCCCCCAGCACCTGAGCCCGTGGCTGGAGTCCCGCCTGCCCCAGGAGCGAGCCAGGGCCCTTGGCAGCACCACGGCCCTGCTGGGAGTCGCCACCACCCTCCCGGGGTTTGACGTAAGTGACCTCGGAGCCGGGGGGTCTGGGGCTGCAGGGCGCGGGGCTGGGAGCGTCCCCGGGAGGCAGAGGCAGGGCCGGGAATGGGCCGGGAATGGGCCGCGTTCTCCTTTCCCCAGGGAGGGGCAACCCTGGGCCCTTCAGGGGGGCTCTTGAGGGACTGGGCCCCAGACTGGGGAGTGGCCGTCAGTGGATCCCCTTGTTCCACCCCCGGAGTGACCCTTCAGTCGGGGCCATTGCTCAGGGTTGTCTCCTCGCAAGGCCGGCCCCGCCCCGCCCCGGGAGGTGTCTCTGTCCGTCCCCCGAGCTCAGAACCGCCTCGGCGGCCGTTTGCATGGGACGTGCAGCCCCAGGATGCTGAGGGACCCCCCCTCTTCTCTCCCCTCAGAACTCCGCCGACTGGCCGAGGATGGGTCACCACGTGGCCCAGCTGGGCCTTTTTATTTCGGACCCATCCGAAGACGTCAGCCGGCTGGCCCGGGAGGGGGTGCACAGCCTGTATCAACTCCTCCTGCACCACAGGGGTAAGGAACCCAGCCGGGACCTGGGCCCCAGGGACACCCTGAGGGTGCCGGCGGCGGGGGGAGGGGACCCAGCCCTTTTCCCCCAGACTGGCCCAAGGGGGGATGCGTCCCTCTGTGTTCCCCTTCTGCCCCCTGTGCCCCTCCATTTGCCCAGGGATGCCTGCAGGGACCCGTGGGAGGGGAAGGGCTCAGACCTGCCAGCAGAATGACCCTGTTGTGTCTCTTGCAGGCCTCAACATCCACCAGGCAGAGGACCTGTGGTGCAGACACTACTACAAAGAAAGATGGGTCCTGGCTCACAGCAACAGCGTGAGGGTGGGAGAGGTAAGGACGCGCTGCCAGGGCAGGGCAGGGCTCGGGGGTGGGGCTGGCTGGGGCCCTCGTGGGGGTAGGAGGGTCTTGGGGGCAGGAGGAAGCTGTGACCTGGGGCAGGGGTTGGGGTGCCGGGTGAGGAGAGCATCTGGGTGCAGGGTCTGGAAGGGAGTTTGGGGGAGGAGGAAGCTGTTTTAGCCCCAGGAGTTGGGGCCGGGCTCTGGGCCGTCAGCTGAAACCTCCTGTGCTCTTGATTCCAGGTCTTTGGGCAGCTCTTCACAGCAGAGCAGGAGAACTGCTTTTTCGACAAGGCTCTGCTCGCTGCCCGCTCCCCCCTGCGGCGCCCCAGCCAGGCCGGGCTGGTCCTGGCCCACGCCCTGCATGGGCAGGCCCATCAGCTCCTGGAATACATGGTGAGCAGCCGGAGCAGATCAGGAGAGTGGGGCAGGGCCAGGGTCTCCTTCCCATCCCCTCAGGGAGTCCCCCGCCCCTTTCCTCAGGCTGCCCCCACCCCACGTCCCTGCTGGCAGAATCCCTCCTGCCCCTGCGAGCGTCCCTGGGGGTGGGGGAGGCTCTGAACACAGAAACTGTCCTAGGAGGCGGGAGGGGGCTGAGGTGTCAGGAGCTCTGGGGGGTGAGGAGCTCACCCTGCGGGCCTGACGGGGGGTGACCAGAGAGCAGGGGGGAGGAGGGTGGAAATGCTGGGGGGGCCAGTTCCCCTGAGTCCCCAGGGATGAATGTGACGGATTCTGCTTCCCTTGCAGCAGGAAGACACCCAGTGAGAGCAGCAAGAGCTGAGGAGCCAGCAGCTGCGTCCCCCTCCCCCCAACCCTCCCAATTGTATTGAATTGTATTTACATTCTCATTAAACAATGTTTCAAAAAACATTTGGATCAGGCTTGGTCAATAATTTGTAATGGGGGGGCCATTTTGGCAACTGATCAAGGGCCACATTTCTACCGAGGGGTTTGGGGTCTGGGACGGGGCGGTTGGGTGCAGAAGGGAGCTTAGGGGTGGAGCCTGGGTGCAGGGGGGGGGTATGATCTGGGGCGGTGGATAGGGGTGCAGGGTCCAGGAGGGGGTATGGGCGCAGGAGAGGACTCTGGCCTGGGGGAGGGGCTCTAGAGTGGTGCAGGGTCAGGGAGGGAGCTGTGACCTGGGTGAAGGGGGAGCAGAAGGTTTGGGGGAGGGGGTGCGGGTGCCAGAGAGGAGTCTGGCCTGGGGGAGGGGTGTCGGGGGGGTGCAGGGTCAGGGAGGGAGCTGTGACCTGGGTGAAGGGGGAGCAGAAGGTTTGGGGGAGGGGGTGCGGGTGCCAGAGAGGAGTCTGGCCTGGGGGAGGGGTGTCGGGGGGTGCAGGGTCAGGGAGGGAGCTGTGATCTGAGGGAATGGGGGTCGCAGGTTCAGGTGGTCGCCTGGGACAGGCAGTCGGGGAGGGGACGTGGGCGCCAGGGGCAGGCTCTGGCTGCGGAGGTGCCTACCTAGGCAGCTGCGTATGGGGGAGCCCGACTGTCACCTGAGGGGATGGGGGAGCTCAATTTTCAACTGTGGGGAATGGAGGAAATACTGTGGAGTGGAGGGAGCGAGATGGGGGGGGCTGAATTGTTCCCGGAGGGGAGATCTCCCTGGCTTGGGGGGGGGGGGGGGGGCGTTTCCAGCAAAGCCCTCACATAAGAGGGGGACAGACGGGGGGAGGGAGAGGACGGGGATGGGCAGGGCAGGTGGAAATGGGGAGGGGCAGGAGAAGGGAAGGGGGAGGAGATGGAGGAGAGCAGGGGATAGGAGTGGGGGCGGGGATGAGGAGCAGGACAGAGGCAGGGCAGTGGTGGTGATGGCTGAGCGATGAGAACACCTTGCAGGGAGCTTAAAGCCAGCAGATGCTTTTCGGCAGAGTTGCCATTTGCCCTGGCGGCTTTGCCAGAATAGCTGTGCCAGCGGGGGGGGGAGGGGGGCTTTTGCCACACACCCAAGCCAAGCCAGCTGTGGCGGCAAAGCCTTGTGATGTAACCTAAGCCCTTGGCAAGGTCGGGATCAACCTGCTCTGACAATTTCTCGGACCGGCGGGTTGAGAAACAAGGATCGTGCAGGGAGATGGGGATGACTATGAAGCGAATCCAGGTGTGGGGGGAATATCCTGGGTTGGAGGGTCAGTCGATACCCCCGCCTGCCACTGTCTGCCGGGGCTCTGCCCGCAAGATGGAACCAACAGCTGAGTTTGCTTTTCTGCCCCGTCGTGGGCACAAAAGGCCCAGAGCAGCCTCCTGCTATCTTGGAGGAAAGGGGCCAAAGTTCAGGAAGCAGGTGCCAGGCTGGGCTGGAATCCGCGAGCGCCGCTTTTGCTTTGCCCTTCCTGGAAGCTGGGCTGCAGGTGAGTGGCGGTTTCATCTCTGCTCTTGGGGTGTTTCTTGTGGGTTCCGAGTGTGGATCTGAGAGGGGCTGCGCAGGGGCAGTGTCATGAACGTGCTGTAAGCGTTATAGCCCCTTCTGCGCAGGCTGGCTCCAGCCTCCCGTCTGTCTCCAAGCCCTGGGGGAGAGGCGGGAGGCCAGCAGCATGGCCTAGTGGAGGGGGCAGGGGGTTGGGTGTAAGAACTCCCGGGTTCTAATCTAATGCCACCTAGTGACTAAGGCACAGAGTTGTGTGTTAGACCCTTGCTCCTCAATTCTGCGCTCACTCTCGCACTGGTGACCTTGGAGAGGCCTTTCAGGTCTCCCTTTCCCTGTCCATCAAAGGCAGGCAAGTGCGATGTAATGCCCTGGAGCAAGTGCTTTGGGACGTGTCGCACAAGTGTGCCTGGCTCACAAGCGTGTCAGCACAGGTGTGTAAAAGCGTGACGAAGGCTTTGAGATCGATGCCGAAGGCTTGTGAGGCTGTGGCTGGCCAAGTGACAGGGAAATGAAAGGTCAGAGTTTGGTCAGTTAGATTTTATGGTAATAAACTGAGACGAAGCACTTTGGGCGTATATACGATAATGTCTTTCCAAGTGCGTTAGTTCAAGCCGTGTCCTAGGAGCCAAGAGGTGAGACAAACATGCTTGGTCCTGTCTCGGTGCAGGGGTGGACTAGATCAGTGCTTCTCGACCAGTGGTACGAGTCCCCTTAAAGGTACTCAAGAGATGTCTGGGGGACACGTCAACACAACTGAAATTTGGAGAAAACTGAATTTTAGTTTTCAGTTTGACAGCGCTTTATTCTTTTTGTACCTTTTACACCCAAAAATGCCATCGCCCGCCCGGCTACGATGCAGTTGTTTAAACAAATGTGTTGCAATGGTAGAAAAAAATTGTGTGTGTCTGAAAACTGTAGGTACTGGGGGTACTTACAAATTTTTTTTTAAAGGGGGTACATTATAAAAAAAGTTTGCGAAACACTGGACCTATCATGGTCCCTTCCACTCAGACTTTTCTATGATTCTGTGACAGGGCTGGGCGATAATTTTCAGAAGGGGGCCACTTAATGGATTTTGGTATGGGGTCATAGGCCGGCTCCACCCACAGAAGGGGCGGAGCCTGAGGCAGAAGGGGCGGTGTTGTGGACTAGCCCACCCTCAGAGTTCTCCGTGGCTGAGGCTTTCAATTAAAAGCACAGAAAAGAGCTCACAGCTTTGCCACTACTGGCAGCTGTCCAGCGTGGCTGCAGCTTTTTAAAGGGCTCGTGGCTCCTGCCCCTGCCGTAACCATGAGCCGTGAATCATTTAAAATCGGATCCTGCTGCCTGAGTCACCACTTAGAATTCGGCGGCATGGGCAGCAGGATCTAAACACAAAGTGGCCAGATCACAGTGTTAGGTGGGTTGCATCTTACCCAGCCCTGTTCTCTGAGCTGGTTTCGAAACCTCCGTGTCCTCCTTGTGGTCTGACAGCTGCAGTTTTACTGCCTGTCTCTCCTCTCATGGCCCAGCCTAGCCGCAGCTAATGGACTAACTCAGGTTAGCATCACCTGCCCTGTCTTGGTGACTCTTCACAGCTGAACAGCCTATAAGGCATCGTGCTGGTCTTCTGATCTCTTGGTGACTCCTCTGCCTTCTGTTTATTTCTTTCTCCCTAGCTGGCCGATCGAGTCAAACCCTGTCAGTGTGTGAAGGCCCCAGGCATTACGAGTGCGATGGTCTCCCATGTCCAAGGTAATCGGCTGGCTAGTAATGGATGGGCTGCTTGGTTATCAGGTTAGGCTGCACAAGCCAGGTCTATGGGACCCCATGGCCAGCTGGCACCTGGTTCACAGGGAGGCAGCTGTACTAATCTGAAAATGGCTGGAGGACACCACCATCATTAGGCTCCAGAGTTACAGCACTCACTCTTCTTGGAGCTACTTGTCCGAGGCAGGCAGCACAGCTTAGCAGCTCATTGGGACATCTTCTTTTTAGTTGTGAGATCTGGGCACTTTAGAATGGCTGTAGCAATTGAAAGCAAAGGCGCACAGCTATAGGCATGTAGTTTCCAGCTTTATTCACCTAGGTGGCTGATTCCAGGAAGCAAGGGTGTGTGTGTGTGGGGGGGGGGGTCCTGTACAGAGGGTTCCCTGGCCCCTCTGCTTCCATGGCTGTGCAACTGCCACCAGGTGGATTAGAACCTGGGACTGTTGGAGCTTAGGGCAGGAGCTGCTACAGCTTGAGTTATAAGTCAGTTGCCTCTCAGCATAGGCTGAAGAGCTCCCTTGTAATAATTGCTTGCTGGACGTGGTCTCAGTGCCACTCCATAGGATAGTGACCCACATCAGGTGGGTGGGTTACAGCTGCAGGCCTGCTCCCAGCATGCGGATCTGCTCTCTGGGCGGCGTCTATAACTCTGTGGCTGCAGCCCTGCTCCCAGGACTGGATCTGCTCTCTGCCCATAGGCGTGCGCAGCACATTTCATTAGGGTGTGCACCCAAAGAATGTTTTTAAATGTACTCTTTGACCCCCTTGACCCCCGTTAGCCACGCCCCTGACCCCCATTAGCCACGCCCCCTGACCCCCATTAGCCACGCCCCCTGACCCCCATTAGCCACGCCTCTGGAGGTAACACTTTCAGGGCAATATGGACACATGACCAGAAATAAAAGGTGTCATGTGACCTCCCCCCCCCAAGGACTTTTCCCACCATCCACTTACCAATAGGGATTAGTTTGGCCCTCACCAAACCCCCCTCATGCAACGATCCTGCAATTGCATTAACCCAATGTGTGAGACATTAACTCGGGGGGTGGGGAGGCTGGGGGAAGTGTTCCCTCTAAGAGTTTCCTCCCATGAGCACAATACATTTTGTGTTGTGCACCAGTACTGAGTTTGTGGCTTGTTTGGATGTGTCAGTGTGGCACCCAAGTTATTCATAAATATCTTATGAACCACTTACCTTTCCCCTCTGCTGCCCTGTCTCCTTCCCTTCCTCCATCAGCTCCCCTGGTGCCTGCTGCCCCCCAATCCCTCACCCACCTCTGCTGTCCTGACTCCTGCCCTTCTCACTGCCCTCGGCCTTCCCGAGACCTGCCCCCTCCAGCAGCCTTTCTCTCTCCCCCTGTGCCCACTCCTCCAGTAGCCCCACTCTGACTATGTGAGCTACCCCTCCTCATCCCCTTTCCTAACACCCCCCTCTACACATCTGCCCTGCGTCTCTCCTCTGGTGCTGGTCCCTCCCCTGCAGGTGTCTGCCCTTCTGCTTCACCCCCCGGACTCCCTGGCACCTGCACCTTCCCTTACCCTTGCACCCTCTTGGTGCCTCCCCCTTCCCTCACTGCCCCTACCCACTTTGCCCACTCCCTCACCACCCTCTGCCCCCGTTCCCCTCATGTCCCTGTGCCTTTACACGTGCCTTGCTCCATCTCCGCCTTCCTCATGCCCACCCCTTCTTTCAAGCCTTCTCCCAGCACCTCCCCTTCTCCCCTCTAGCCCCCAAAGCCCTTCCCCTCTCCTCTCCTAGCATCATCCTGTCCCCCCCCCCCCCACACTGACACCTCCCCTCCTGTCCTTTTCCTCATTGTCTCCACTTGGCCCCCTGGCATTTGTCTGTCTCCTACACCCTGTCCCTTAGTGCCTTCCCCTTTCATCTCCTGACCTGCCACAAACCCCCACCCCGCAGACTCAGGTTCCCAAAGTTCTGGCAGTCCCCATCACTTGGTGCCTGTGTCACGTTGCTGAATTGGAGGAAAGCAGCCAGATCGCTGCTGCACCCCTAGGTGGGGGTGTTGGCCCCAGAAATTGGTGTGGGGGGAGCCATGTGGGGTATTGAATGGGAGCTTGTTGTTTTCTGATCCTGTGTACACTGTTTATGTGAGTATATAATGTCTGTGTGTGTAGATCTGTAATCTGTGTAGAAACTGAAGATTTCCCTGCATGTGGTTAAGCATTGGGCAGGGCCGAGCCTGTGGAGCCTGTGGACATGCTAATTACCTGTGGAACAATGGTTCTCAATGGGCCAAAGACACACCCAAAGAATGGGGGCTGTCCTGAGAGCAGCCAGCAGGGAAGACAGAGAGGCTGAGGACCAGGTGACCTGCTACATACTAGAAGAGGCCAGGAAGGAGTATAAAGAGGCCATGTGGTCGATGCCATTTTGTTCTCAGCTCAGCACTTCATCCCAGAGGCAGCATTGCAGGGATTGAAGAGCCCGGAAGACCTGTGAACCCATCCTGATCATAGGATGTGCAATAAGAACTTTTAAACCAGCAGCTGTACATCTCTGCTAGAGCCTGCATCGAGGACTGGGAGATTCGGTGCATGTAACGTACTGTACTTTAATAACCTTACTCTCATGCTTTTCTTTCTTGTAATATAAACCTTTAGATATAGATTCTAAAGGATTGGCCCAGCGTGATTTGTGGGTAAGGTCCAGAGGGTAAATTGACCAGGGATCTGTGGCTGGTTTCTTGGAACCGGACAGAACTTGTTCGGGGTAGGTGGGATTGGGTGCTAGGACCCCCCACCTGTGTATAGGCCCGGGGCCATCTGGGGCACGGATATTGCTGGGGTGTCAGAGGGGTTTTGCTCGGGAGGCTTCAGGCAGGCAGCTGAAGCGCTCTGTGAGACTGGTTTGTGGCCTGTGTGGAGAGGTCGCCAGTCAGGGGGACTGTAAAGAGCCCCGGATTTGAGCAATTTGCCCTGAGCGGACGCCCTAAGCTGTGCCCAGACACGGCCCGGTCCGTCACAGCCTGCGCCGGGTCTGACTCGTAGGGTTGCCAGGTAGACCCTCCCCCAAAAAAACGGACACACTTGATCCTGGGCAGGGGGGAGGGAGGAAGAGGGACTGGCTGGAAGGAAGAGGGGATGGGAAGCAGCTCTGGGGGGGAGGGGCCAGATCCTGACCCTGGCCCCCCCTTCTCCCTCCCCGAGGCCAGTCATGCTGCCCCTGACCCCCCCTTCCTCCCTGAGGCCAGTCGCACTGCCCCCGATCCTGACCCCGGCCTCCCCTTCTCCCTCCCCGAGGCCAGTCATGCTGCCTCTGACCCCCTTCCTCCCTGAGGCCAGTCGCACTGCCCCCGATCCTGACCCCGGCCTCCCCTTCTCCCTCCCCGAGGCCAGTCATGCTGCCTCTGACCCCCTTCCTACCTGAGGCCAGTCGCACTGCCCCCGATCCTGACCCCGGCCTCCCCTTCTCCCTCCCCGAGGCCAGCCCTGCTCCCCAGCTCAGTGCGGGCCCCTGCTCTCTCCTTAGCTCAGTCCCACTCTGCCGACCCTGGCTCCCTCCTGGCTCCCTGCTCTGCCAGTCAGGCTGAACTGGGACTTTAGCCTCTCCCCGTTGTTCCTGGGGACTGTCAGTCTCAGGATCTTGATCTCTCATTTCCCCTGCCTTTCACTGAGTTTCAGTAAGGAGCTAGCAGCAATAATGCCTCTACTTTTTCCCCCACTCCTGTGCGGAATACATTTTGTTATGTGCACCAAGGCATGCACGGATGTGCACTGTTACGTCACGTGGAGTTTCACAGTATGGGAAGAAATCAGTGGAAATACAGAGAGCTTGAGTAGTTGCAAGTGTCCATTTTATTGCATAGCACGGAGCTAGCTAGAAAAAACCCAAACCAGCTGGGCTGACCCCCAGTGACCTAACGCAGTTACTATAACAACAAGATCTATGTCTACACCCAGTACACCACATGCACCACCACTAGAAACACATGCTACCGGGTAGCAAACTGGGCAGCATTTGAATGTCTCCTGGCTGGCCGCCCAAGAGCTCAGCTTGCAGGGAACACTGGCTAACCGTCCCCTTCCACCTGGAGAAGGGAGAGACAGGAAAGCAGCAACATAGCATCTGCCTGGGGGAAGCCCGAATCCCATGCAGGAGTGGAGCCCTGTTCCTTGTTCCAGGCCCTTGCTAGAGTCCCCTCCCGTAGCTGCAGCTATGGCCGGCAGTTTTAAAAGCGGACTTACGCTGGCCCTGCAACCCGAGCGACTCTGTCAGTGGGTGCTTATCACTCCATCACCTCGAGCTGTTTAACCAGCTTGTTTAACCAAGGAGGGAGGGAAAGGGAAACCTTTGGCCATTTGAGGGTTGCGTGCCAATGGAGGGAAAGGGGATGGATAAAAAGGGGCTGAGCACACGGTACTGCCTCTTTTTAAACCCAGGCCCAAAGATGTCCTGGAATTCTGGGCCACTGGCCTGAAGGAGATGGTCAAACTGCCTGGCAGCTGGACTTTTGGAGTCTTGTTATTCCTGGGCTCCTGGTAGCGATGGCTCCCATTCCAGGGGATTCCTGCCAGGTAGTTTACCTCAGACAGCAGCTTTTATTCCCCCGTGTCACTTCTCCCAGTATCTGAGACTTTGGTCATGGGGATCAAGCATTTAACATGATTCCAAGAGGAACCGGATGGTTCATCTAGCGAGCCAGGCTCACCGATATTTGAGTAGTTAATAAAAATCCCTAGTTGCTGTGTGTAGGTCTAAAAAGGGAAGGTTAGTATCATTAGTCTTATTTTACAGACAGGGAATAACCTCTCCAACCTGTGGGAGAGGCAGGAATAGAACCCAGGTTTCCTGATACCACAGTCAGGGCTTTGTTACCAGGCTACATCCTGTACTAGAAAGGATGGGCCTGAAGCATGGGCCTGGTGTAAGGCCTGAGGCCTGAACCAAAGTAAGCAAGAGTTAGCTGAAGAGAAACAGGCAGGTCGTGTCAAAAGCAGACGGTTGCCTGAAAGTCTTGGGACTTAACCCTAACTGTCTTGCCTGGAAAGGTTGAAACCATAGACAAAAGGTCCTAGAAAGTCTCCAGGAATGCTAGAGAAGCAGGAAGCGAGTTGACAGGAGGCCAGGAAAGAAAATGGAAACAGAATTTGGGGTTTTGAATTGGAAGCAGTGATGTGCCTGTTGTGTGATCATGCCTGGAAGATGTGAATTAAGCCAGGAACCTGGGCAAGCAGAATCCAGCGACTTTCTTGGCTAGGGAAAGACTAAATCTTGGAACAAGAGAGATGTGAGTAGAACAGGGAATTTTTAGTCAGATGCTACTAGGTTATTTTCTTTATTTTTTTAGTTTGTTGGACTTCTTTTTGCTAAGCACATGTAACTATCCCCCTTTACCCTGGAACTCTTCAAACTGAATCCCAGGGAAGCGATTTTCTGTGTTTTAATCTTTCTTTTTTCAGTTTCTTTGTAACACCTAGCAACCAAGTAGATACGCTGGAGGGCAGTAGATATGCTGGAGGGCAGGGATAGGGTCCAGAGTGACCTAGACAGATTAGAGGATTGGGCCAAAAGAAATCTGATGAGGTTCAACAAGGACAAGTGCAGAGTCCTGCACTTGGGATGGAAGAATCCCGAGCATAGTTACAGGCTGGGGACCGACTGGCTAAGTAGCAGTTCAGCAGAAAAGGACCTGGGGGTTACAGTGGATGAGAAGCTGGATATGAGTCAACAGTGTGACCTTGTAGCCAAGAAACCTAATGGCATATTAGGGTGCATTAGGAGGAGCATTGCCAGCAGATCCAGAGAAGTGATTATTCCCCTTCATTCGGCTCTGGTGAGGCCACATCTGGCGTATTGTGTCCAGTTCTGGGGCCCCCACTATAGAAAGGATGTGGACGCATTGGAGAGGGTCCAGCGGAGGGCGACCAAAATGATTAGGGGGCTGGAGCGCATGACCTATGAGGAGAGACTGAGGGATTTGGGTTTGTTTAGTCTGCAGAAGAGAAGAGCGAGGGGGGATTTGATAGCAGCCTTCAACTTCCTGAAGGGAGGTTCCAAAGAGGATGGAGAGAGGCTGTTCACAGTAGTGACAGATGGCAGAACAAGGAGAAATGGTCTCAAGTTACAATGGGGAAGGTCTAGGTTGGATATTAGGAAAAACTATTTCACTAGGAGGGTAGGGAAACACTGAGATGGGTTCCCTAGGGAGGTGGTGGAATCTGCATCCCTAGAGGTTTTTAAGTCTTGGCTTGACAAAGCCCTGGATGGATTGATTTAGTTGGGATAGGTCCTGCCTTGGGCAGGGGCTGGACTTGATGACTCCTGAGGTCTCTTCCAGCTCTATGGTTCTATGATTCTAAGTAATGTTTCACCAAGTGTATTTGTTTTGTTAATAGACGTCACATTTTTAAAACCATGATCTGATTCCTGCATCCTAGAGGGCGGAAGGTTCTGTATGCACGTGCCTAAGACAGCAAGCCATACTTCTAGGAGAAATTACAGGTTTTCAAGCTCTCTCTGGAGGGAGTGTCAAGGACAAGGAAGGTACCCCACAGGAGGGAATTCTGAAATGCGCCTGTCTGGTTCTCAAAGGGGTTTGTGCATTTGGATGGAGGCAGCAACACCAACGCAAGCCTCCAGTGGCAGGGTATTTTAAAGTCTCTTGTGGGCCCCCACCTTCTGCACTTGGAGTGCCAGAGTGGGAAACAGCCTTGACATGACCCCTCTCCAATTTATCAACATCCATCTGGAATTCTGGTCACCAGAGCTGGGCACAGAACTCCAGCAGCAGAAGTTCAAGTGCCGAATAAAGAGGCTAAGTCGGTTCCCCACTCTGGCACTTGGAGTGCAGAAGGTGTGGGCCCAAAAGAGACCTTAAAATACCGTGTCTCTATGGGCTTCTGCTTCAAAACTCCCCAAGGTCACAGATTCCCTGAGCTTAGGAGGGTTGCTGCCTCTACCCAAGTGGAAAAAAACTTTTTCTTCTTGAACGCAGGAAGAAGTCACTTGGGAACGTATTCCAGAAGGGTACCCCAAACTCTTTTACACAAGAGCCAAAAGAAATCTGATGAGGTTCAACAAGGACAAGTGCAGAGTCCTGCACTTGGGACAGAAGAATCCCAAGCATTGTTACAGGCCTGGGACCAACCAGCTAAGTAGTAGTTCTGCAGAAAAGGACCTGGGGGTTACAGTGAATGAGAAGCTGGATATGAGTCAACAGGGCGCCCTTGTAGCCAAGAAGGCTAATGGCATATTAGGTTGCATTAGGAGGAGCATTGCCAGCAGATCTAGGGATGTGATTATTCCCTTTTATTTAGCACTTGGAAAGAAAAAAAGAAAAATGAAAACAAACTGTAATTTCTGATAGCTGTCCTCTTAGTCTTAGGCAGGTATACAAAGACCTCCTATTACTTTCCAGGATACAAAATCAGATCATAGCCTTAAAATAGGTGATTATATTAAGAAAACAAAAAGGTATTCATTTGTAAAGCTGACTTGGCTGCTAGGAGTTATAGCGCAACTGAGAAAAGAACAGATTAAAACACAGACAATTGCATCCCTGGGATTCAGTTTAAAGTTATAGTGGGGAGAGGAGGGGATATGGATTTAGCACAGAGGAGTTTAACCAAACAACAAAACAAAAAAATAACCTGATCGCATCTAAATAAACATTCTCTATCTACTCAAGTATCCACACTTCCAAGGTCCAGTCCAATTCTAGGCCCAGGTATTCTTTTTTTTAGGCATGATGTCCCTGCCCAGTTCAATTCATCCCCCCCCTCATCCCCTTCCACAGCTCCAGGATTAAACTCACAAAGAAAAACAGCAGACAGATTCCCTTTTAATGCAGATCTGAACTCTTTCTTCTCACTGGTGCTCCTGGCTCCCTGCCAACACTTTCTAGCTAGCTAGGTTTATCCCTTTAGTCACTGAATACTGGGATGTTCAGAAAAGAACAGTGGGCCTCCCATCCATCACAGAAGCGAGACAGCCTCTTTACTCCTGCTCAAGCGTTTCCTGTTTATACATCCCAGAATTACAATAGCTTTTTAAGCCCCAACGCCACAATGGGAGCTCCTGTTCTGCTGATTACCCACCATGACCTCTACATCTCTTTTCCCCGCCCTGCAAGTCTGGCCCACAGAACCATGGGAAGTGGCATAGGCTAGCCTGGGCCAGGGCAAAGGAACACGTGGGCCTTTCTCTTCTCCATCTCTCCCTCTGCATTGCACAGCAGGGCGCAGGAGTGCCAGGGGGCTCTGTGGACGCTGTTTGGCTTAATGCCAGCGAAAGCAGGGTCTACAGGAGTACTTACGGGCTCCTAGTGTTAAGAGCTGTGATGTGGTTGCCTCAGCAGCGTGGCTCAGTGCTTCTGTTCTTGGAGCTCTGGTGTTATCAGTGGTCAGTGCAGGTAACGCAGCCTGCTCCTGCTGCAGATCTCGCTGTTATGCACAAAGACCGACCACAGGCACCGTCTGGTGACAGAGGCACTTGGCCAGGTTTATAGCCGTGTAGTCACAGATCTAGTGCCCTGGATTTGCGGTTACGCGTGCACCAACTCATGAGTGCCCCAGGACGAGGAGCAATTCAGTCAGTAAGTCTCTGTTGTCCCTTCGGCCATGCAAAGGGGGTAAGGCCAGGCACCCCAATATTTATAGCCTAAAATAAACTTGTCTGGTTTCGGACATTTGTTTGCTCCCTCCCCTTGTACCTAGTACCTTGAACCGAAAAATATTAGCGGAGACACTGTTGAGCATCCACTGAGGATGCGCTCGGTGAGGCTAATCTTCGTGTTTTACCTCATTCCTGTTGCAGGGTTCCAGACCAAGGAGGATATCTACTGCCTCGCTTTAGCGAAGGCCCTGTACACTGTGCCCATGCCAGTGACTGCTGGGTTTTATGCACCATGGGGACATTGCAAAAACCTGCTCTTACACAAAATCAAGGGTGAGTACTGCCCCGGGGAACGTAAGACGGGGAAGGAACCTTGTGGGGATGGGGATTAGTGGATGACAACTATCTCCAAAGAGCCAGAGCCACCCGTACTCATTTGCCGATTATGCAATCGCATAGGGGACCTGAAAATTTGGAGCAGCACTGGGTTTTCATGTCCACTCCACCCACCTGCCTCTTCCTATCCATGGTCTGTGGCTCTGCTTCCTCCAGCAGCAGAAGTTCTAGAAGATCTAGTTAATTTACAAGTGACAAAGTCTGCTCGAGCTACTGGCAGAACATCGACGACATGGTAATGAAGCCATTTAACAGGCATTTGCCAACCTCTGCTAAATGTTTGCTGAATTTACTGTGAGAGTCGACAGGACCTTAGTTTAAAATGTGTTTGTTTATTAGTGTGTGGATGAGGATTATAAAATCACATTGCTAAAAATTCAACATCCATCTGGGCTGCTGTTGGGCAGATGGGCACCAGTTTAATAGTACGGCGTAGGATCCCATCAGTCCTAAGGATGGCTTTGCCAAGAGCTACCCATTCTTGATTGCTTCCCAGAAGGGAGGGATTGTGAAGCTGGAAGACCCTTCAGGAGGAGAGATTTAAGGCACTGCCAGGTACCTAACATATCTTCCTCTTTTATCTCAGAGAACATGGAAAACGAATCGAAGAAGAAAGACCAGGAGGAATTTCAGCGGACGCAGAAGATGCAGCGTGACAACACTGGCCGGGATCTACTCAAGCTCCTGTTACTCATGATCTTCTACCGCCCGGTCCTGACGGAGCAGCAGAAGTGGAGAAGGAACGTGAAACACGTATTCATCCATTTCAGCGCCTGGGAGTACGCGGGCTGCGACCAGCTCTGGGCAGGCCTCATTACCACACTGTGCGACGGCATCGAAAGCCACTTTGGTCTCCTACCCATGAGCATTTACAGGACCATAGACAGGAAATGTAGCATCATCGAAAGACCAGGGGATCAGGAATGGGTTAGCAAGAAGTTCCTCTTCCTCCCGCTGTGGGTGGCTGTGATCCTTTTGATCATGGTAGCTATTGGGGTGGGTGGTCTCCTCCTAGTGTTTGGGATCCCCATCGGGGATGCCTCGGGAGACGCCATAGCTGTCGTGGAAGGCATTGGGGTGACGGCTGTCAGTGTCTCTGCAGCAGCTGCCATACGGCTCACTATCACAGTGGTACGAAACATTATCGTCACCCAGAAGAGCCAGCTGGAGAGACAGATGAACCAGACGGCTCTCAGCGCACAGCTGGGCTTCATGAGCTGCGTGAAAAGCGAAGTCAGGACAATCACTGGGTTCCTGCAGTACATGGAGATCTTCCAGCGGCGGAAGCTGCGGGTGGTGCTGGAGATCACCCACTTGGATACATGCAGCCCTGACAAGGTGGTGGGCGTCCTTGATGCCATGAACATCCTCCTCTCAGACGATGACGCCCCTTTCATCTCCATCCTGGCTGTTGACTCCAGCATCATTGTCGACTGCGTGGAAAGCTCCAAGTATATGAGAGGTATGGCCAACAACGGCTACGAGTTCTTAAACCGCATCGTCACCCTGCCCTTCTCTGTCCCTCGGATGGACTGCGACACCAAGCGGAGGCTGATCAGGAATATCATCGCGCGCAAGGAGCAGCTAGAGGCAGAGGTCGGCTTCCGGCAGGATGGCAAGATGGAAGCCAGCTCTGACTTCCTCAACATCTCTCGCTACCATTCGGCCAACCACGATGCCAAGAATCCAGTTGCAGAGGACAGCCAGATACCTCTCATGGTTGGAACCCCAGCGCTGGGAACCGGCAGCTGCGGGAAAGGTATCCGAGCCAAAGACCTCATTCAAGATGCTTTCGACTACCTCCTGGATGACGCCTTGAAGGAATTCATGACAGACAACGTGGTGCAGATGCGGCGCATCGTGAACACCGTCACCATCACCATCAGGCTGCTGGCGAGTAACATCCCCAAGGATGAAGTGTGTCCGAAGAAGGTGGTGGAATGGGTGCTCCTTGCCAACCAGTGGCCGTGCCATCTGAGCTGGCTCTTGCAGTGCATCGAGGATGAGGAGCAGAGGAGCCGAATGGGCAGCTGCCATGGAAGCCCGCTCCGCCCCGACATGTCTCTGTGGGAGGTCTACGAGAAGTACATGGAAGAGCTGGACATGCTGAAAGGCCAGATGGAAAAGCTGCTGGAACTGGACCAGGATCCCGAGCTGTTCCACACTTTCCTGTGCGGCAGGTTTCGGGTGGAGGAGGCCCTCTTCTACCTCCCCTTCACGGTCAATTTGGACCCATCCCTGAAAAGACAGATGGAGCTGCAACGTGGCAGCCACAGACTGAAACGGACAAAGAAATTCGACAAGCTCAGCGCCTGCACTCTGCTGGGTATGACGGTGGAGGATGTCTGCCGAGAGGTGGGTCACCCTTGGGTTTCCTTCCTTCGAGCAGGGCCAGCTGTCGATAGAATGTCCATGCCTCTTCATCGCAAGAAGCATGTCATTCATGTGACAGCAGCTGCCCACAGATGATGGCTACAGGCAGAGCCATCTTTGCAAATCGTGGGGCCCTGAATAATTGAGGGCCCTTCTGCAGGATTGCCTGGGCCTTTTCCCCTCATGCAGCTTCTGCTGGAGGTCTGGTCGTTCCTACTACCTCCCTACCCCAAGCAGGGCTCAGGAACTAGAGCAGAGTTGCAGATCCTCTCTGCTTGCTAGCTTGCTGCTGCTGCTGATTTGAACCCCGTAGCAGATTTGAACCTAGGCCCTCTAGGAGTGTGTCTAAACTACATGGCTCCGTCGACGGAGCCATGTAGATGAGGCTGATTGGCAGAGGGAAATGAAGCTGCGATTTAAATAAACGTGGCTTCATTTAAATTTAAATGGCTGCCGCGCTCTGCCGACCAGCTGATGATCAGCTGTTTGTCGGCAGATCGGGGCAGTCTGGACGCTTCCCCGTCGACGTGAAAGCCCTTTGTCGACCTCCCCGGTAAACCTCATCCCACGAGGCATCAGGGGGAGGTCGACAAAGGGCTTTCATGTCGACGGGAGCGTCCACACTGCCCCGATCTGCCGACAAACAGCTGATCATCAGCTGGTCGGCAGAGCGCGGCAGCCATTTAAATTTAAATGAAGCCGCGATTATTTAAATCGTGGCTTCATTTCCCTCTGCCGATCAGCCTCATCTACATGGCTCCATCGATGGAGCCATGTAGTTTAGACACACCCCTAGAGGCCTCGACAGCTGGAGCCATGAAGGCATCTGGCTCCCAGCTTAGGATGTAGAGCTCCCTTGTTCTTATCTCTGGCTGTAAGAGGTCCAATTGCCACACGAAGGGACAGTGAACCACACACACTAGGCGTGTGGATTACACTGCCAGCTGAGAGGAGCACGTGGGGGAGGGCGAAGGGAAAAGCCCTGCAGCAGACAGGACACAGCGTCCCCAGAGACGAACCGGCAGAGGCATATCCTCAGACATACAAGAACACATGGCTGCTGCATTGGGGAACTCAAAAATTTGGTGCCCAAATTTTCCGGTGCCCTATGCAGCTACATATTTCCCATGGGCCTAGGGACAGCCCTGACTACGGGCCCCAGAGCTGAGAGAAAACTGTCCCACATAACTGGTGCATAACTGGAGGGAGAGGAGCGAGAACTAGTGGGGGTAGGATGTTGAGGGGAACAGGCGGTGTGGGATGGGGGCTTTCGGGGAAGGCACAGTGTGGGTTTGAGGCCTCAGGAGTAGGGGGGGCACATGAGGGGGAATGGGCAGAGTGAGGATGAGGGGGAAAGGGTGATGTAGGGGGCAAGGCCACAGTCCGGGTTCTGCTAGTTCCCCCACTTTCTGCTGCTCCTGACTCTTGGTTTGCACAAAACATTTCTTCTTGGAACAACTCGGTTCCTTGCAGCTCTTTCCTCCAACCCCGAAGCCATTGGCTGGCTCTCCCCGGGTTCATCCTTTACGCTCTGAAGTGACTTGGGTCGGTTTTAAGACTGGGAGACCCGTAGCTGTCTGTTATGCACTCCAGAGAGAAGAGAGGCAAAAACATAAATACTCTTGCTGGAGGCCTGCAGCGTAATACCCCTTATCCAGAATAACACACAAGAACCCTGAGGCTATGTCTACACTGCTAGCTTTTGCCTGCAGAGAGCATGCTAATGAGTGCCAAGAAGTTGCTAACGAGTGCTTCATTAGCATACTCTCTGCCTGCAAAAGCCCTCAGTGTAGATATAGCCTTAGGGCGAGAGGCCCAACTCCACCCCCGTCAGGCTGACTGCATGCTTCCCTCCAGCCTACAAGCAGAACTGGACACAATACTCCAGACGTGGCCTCACCACATCCCAATAAAGGGGAATAATCACTTCCCTAGATCTGCTGGCAATGTTCCTCCTAATGCACCCTAATATGCCATTAGCCTTCTTGGCTACAAGGCCACCCTGTTGACTCATCTCCGGCTTCTCATCCACTGGAATACCCAGGTCCTTTTCTGCTGAACTGCTGCTTAGCCAGTCGGTCCCCAGCCTGTAACAATGCTTGAAGCAATCAGATGACAAGAGAAGAATTAAGGATCCGGGGGGGGGAGGAGGGGGGGACTGTACTGGGTCTGAGGGATTTGGGGCACATTCATGTCAACGGGGCTGGTGACAGACGTTGTCGGGCCCTGGGTAATGTATGGGAGGGGGTCGGCTCTAGACCCCCTCAAAGGGGCAAAACTAAAGGTCGGAGGGGCAAGGCGAGGGCCAATCAGGCCTTAGCGCCACCCACCTTGCACCAGACAGAGCTCTAGGATTGATTTCATTTGCCCGGGTCTCTGGCAGTGGCGGCTGCCATAATAGTCGATACACTGACCCAGAGGCCTGGACCCTTTTAAATCATCAGCTCCCGAGACAACTGCCCCCTTTGCCTCTCCCCCTCCCCATCCGTGGCCCCTGTCTGTGGGGCTTCAGACCCTGGTGGTCAAAGTATTTTGGTCTGGTTAGTACAGCAGGGGACAGGGAGTTGGGACATACGGGTCCTATTCCTAGCGCTGCCACTGGCTTGCTGTGTTTTTGAACAAGCTGCTCCTCCTTTTTGGGACTCAGTTGCCTCTGTAGTAAGTTGCGGGTTGGTAACATAAAATCAGCAGGCCCGAATAAAGGCCGGTAACATAAAAACAGCAACAGGCCTGAAATCTAGGAAGCAAGACTTTGGCTCAGTGGAACCGCAGGCAGGAAAGAGAAATAGTATAAGCCAGATCAAGCATAAAGGTCCAGGCACAGGTACCAAGCACATTTATAGAATCCTAGGGCTGGAAGAGACCTCAGGAGTCAACAAAAAATCCTCATTAAAAAAAAAATTGTTTGGTGTTCCTCGGTCTTAAAAAGTTTAAGAAACACTCGTCTAGACAGTACTGGGTCCTGCCATGAGGGCAGGGGGCTGGACTCGACCTCTCGAGGTCCCTTCCTGCCAGCTACATGTGGCAATGAAACGGTAACTCAAACTAAGTCCTTAGTTCGAATTAACTGTTACATCTCATTCTATAGCCGCGCGGCAGTTACTTCGGGCTAGTGGAATTTCAAAATGGCGACCGGACGGGAACATGCAAATAAAGCCTGGGCTATTTAAATCCCGGGCTTCATTTACAACTCCGGTTGCCTGCTTTGCCTACCTAGCTCAAATTAACGAGCTAATGTAGACATACCCTTATTGACTAATTGAGTAGTCGATGGAAATTCCACCAACTACTGGATTAGCTGATTAAGCGCAATTTAACATCCCTCGGTTGAGCTACCACATATGTTTTAGAAAGACATCCAATCTTTATGGCTTGTGTGTATTTCAACACATTAAATTCCGAGCAAGTTGCTGAAGTTTCTTTTTTTCATCATGATTGGCAATTTGACCAGCCTTATACAGTAATGGATCTTTACCATTCCTCTGATTTCTTTTGTTCCTGATATATTTAAACATTTCCTAATTATCCTTTATGTTACTGGTTATAGATTTTTTTTTTTCAATTTTAGCTTCTCCTATCAACTGTTTGCTTTTTCATAACTCGCGTCCTCCCTTTTTTCCCATTTGCTTCATTTTTTTTCTTGTGGTGTTTATGACAAAAACTAAAACATAGGACATAAACTTTGAGTCCTATTTATAGTACTTCAGGTTGGTTTAATGGAAAAATGGTTTGGTACAGAGTAAATTGGAGTTCAAAATAACCCTTTCTCGGGCAATTTTTCTCTCGAAAGCCTCACCTTTTTCAGCCTCCTTCCACTAACTTCTGATTTTAAATGTCTGGATTGTTAGACATGTGCTCAGGAAACCTTACCTGTCACTAAACATAGATTTTGTTTGTGTTAATTATAGATATGAATGGAGCTAGTTAATCCCTGTTGTAAGATTCCAGTGGAGCCAAAGAAAGTAAACAAGTAACTAATTTGGGTCAATCTTTTTACTTGACAGTCCCTAGGAATCTACCGTTTCAACATTTCCTGGGAACAGAAACACAAGTTAGAACAGTGATAGAAATGTAGCCGTGTTAGTCTGGTGTAGCTGAAACGAAATACAGGACTATGTAGCACTTTAAAGACTAACAAGATGGTTTATTAGATGATGAGCTTTCGTGGGCCAGACCCACTTCCTCAGATCAAATAGTGGATCTGAGGAAGTGGGTCTGGCCCACGAAAGCTCATCATCTAATAAATCATCTTGTTAGTCTTTAAAGTGCTACACAGTCCTGTATTTTGTTACAAGTTAAAACACTCATTAATTTTGGCTTCATTCAGCTTTCCCTTCGAACAAATTAAAAACATAGTTGATAAGTGGCAAAGTTGGTGCATGGGAGTGAAGGACACGTTAGCTCATTATGCCTACACAGGGGGATGTCACACTGGTCTGACCAGTTCCAAGGACAGTTGGGCTGCCATAGAAAGGGATGCAGAGCTGCTCTTCAGGAGCTCCATGGATTAGACCTATACTGCTGTTGAAGGAATTGGGGCTCTCAAATAAAAGAAGTCCCTTGCCTTAGAATCATAGAATCCCAGGGCTGGAAGAGACCTCAGGAGTCATCGAGTGCAGCCCCCTGCCCAAAAGCAGGACCAATCCCAACTCAATCATCCCAACCAGGTCTGTGTCAAACCAGGACTTAAAAACCTCTAGGGATGGAGATTCCACCATCTCCCTAGTTAGCCCATTCCAGTGCTTCCCCATTCTCTTAGGGAAAGAGTTTTTCCTAATATCCAACCTACACCTCCCCCACTGCACCTTGAGACCATCACTCCTCGTTCTGCCATCGTCACCACTGTGAACAGCCTCTCTCCATCCTCTTTGGAACCTCCCTTCAGATAGTTAAAGGCTGCTATCAAATCCCCCGTCATTCTTCTGCAGACTAAACAAGCCCAACTCCCTCAGCCTCTCCTAAGTCATGTGCTCCAGCCTCCTAATAATTTTTGTTGCCCTCCACTGGACCCTCTCCAATGCGTCCACATCCTTCCTGTAGTGGGGGGCCCAGAACTGGACACAATACTCCAGACGTGGCCTCACCACATCCCAATAAAGGGGAATAATCACTTCCCTAGATCTGCTGGCAATGTTCCTCCTAATGCACCCTAATATGCCATTAGCCTTCTTGGCTACAAGGGCACACTGTTGACTCATATCCAGCTTCTCATCCACTGTAACCCCCAGGTCCTTTTCTGCAGAACTGCTACTTAGCCAGTCGGTCCCAGCCTATAACAATTCTTGGGATTCTTCCATTCAAGTGCAGGACTCTGCACTTGTCCTTGTTGAACCTCATCAGATTTCTTTTGGCCCAATCCTCCAATATGTCTTGGACACTCTGCACCATATACCCTACCGTCCAATGTATCTACCTTTCCCCCTAGCTTAGTGACATAGGCAAACTTGCTGAGGGTGCAATCCATCCCCTCATCCAGTCATTAATAAAGATGTTGAACAAAACCGACCGTAGAACCGGTCTTTGAGGTACTCTGCTTGAAACTGACCGCCAGTCCGACATCGAGCTGTTGATCACTACCCATTGAGCCCAACAGTCTAGCCCGATTTCTATCCATCTTACAGTCCATTAATCCAATCCATACTTCCTTAACTTGCTGGCAAGAATAAGTCCAGGTATATCACATCCACTGAATTCCCCATGTCCACAGAGCCAGTTACCTCGTCATAGAAAGCAATCAGGTTCGTCAAGCATGACTTGCCCTTGGTGAATCCATGCTGACTGCTCCTGATCCCTTTCCTTATTCTAAGTGCTTCAAAATGGATTCCTTGAGGATCCCCTCCATGATTTTTCCGGGGAGTGAGGTAAGGCTGACCGGTCTGTAGTTCTGTGGATTGTCCTAAGGAACATCTTGGTACCATTTACCTCCCACAAATAAAGTACATACCGACCTATGTTCAGGACCAGGTCAAAGTTGACAGCATAACAGATAGTAAGTTGACAGTATGAAGACTAGGAAGTAAGCCTCCTTCTGCAAGGTAAGGGACGGTAACCAGGTAACAGGGGGTAGCAACCTGATACATCAGGAATGTATAAAAGTTCACCTCAAATGGTGTTCACCAGCTGACTGTGTGGGGGCACTGGATGGTGCTCAGTGGGTGTTAGGACATTGCCACGGCTTCCATAAAGTGTAGCGGCGCAGCGCTGAGTCTGTTCGCTGGCAACTATTATTGCATGTTGTTACGCAAAAAATCTGCTTGGGCGATTTCGAATCGTATCTGGTTTGTGGTCTCTGGGGACTCTGGGCACGGAGACCACATCCAGCGATAGTGACTCAGCTCTGCAACTTTAGCGAAGAGCCAGGTGGCTTGTACCTCATGCAGTAGAGAAGGCTCCAGACTTACAAACCAGGTAACAGAACTTTTGCGTTCTCCTCCAGCAGCAGGCGCTCCGACACAGCTGGACTGAGTACAACACCTGCAAATAACCCAGTTAGTTAATGCAAGCATAAAGAGAGGCAGCCTGGCCAGATGCAACCATTCATTAACTTCCAGGCCAGAGAGGGCCATTGTGATCTTCAGTCTAGCCTGGCATCCTATGAGGTGCACACAGGCCCTTCTCTTCCACTTGTTTAAACAGAGGCACCCTGGGGCACCTTAAAGACTAACACGTGTATTTGGGCATCCGCTTCCAGGGGTAAAAAACACTTGGACCTGCTTTTCCTCCGCAACAGCTGATGCCCAAATAAATCTTCAAGGTGCCACAGGACTCCTTGTTAGTAATGACTGTTGGGGTTGCCCCTCTAAGGCTATGTCTACACTGCAGGCTTTTTGCACAAGAACAGCTGTTCTTGCGCAAAAACTTGCAGAGTGTCTACACTGCGTGCGTGTTTTTGCACAAGTATTACAGTACAGCATTAGAAAACAGGGCTTCTTCTGGAAGAGTTATTCCTCTCCCCACGAGGAATAAGCCCTCTTGCACAAGAGCTCTTCCAGAAGGCAGCAGTGTAGACAGGCAACATGAATTTCTTGCGCAAAAAACCCCTACGGCTAAAATGGCCATCAGAGCTTTCTTGTGCAAGAGAGTGTCGACACTGCCATGGATGCTCTTGTGCAAAAGCACATCTCTTCTGCAAAAGCACATGGCAGTGTGGACGCGCTCTTCTGGAAGACCTTTTGCACAAGAACTCTTCTGCAAAACAGTTCTTGTGCAAGAAGCCTGCAGTGTAGACAGAGCCCACGAGTTTCAGAGGGGTAGCTGAGTGAGTCTGTAACAGGAAAAACTTAAAACACAACATATAGTCACCTTAAAGATTAACAAACCGTGTCAATGGGATCATGAGCTTTCCTGGGCATAGCCCACTTCTTCAGACGACTGGAGTGTTGTATGTCCAGAACCAAAATGAACAGGGGAGGAAAAAATGGGAGGGGCGAAAAAAGGAGGCAGGGGGTATGTAAATATCACAGGGAAAACCCAGCTGGTATGTAACAGGCACCACTGATAAGAGTTGTTGGGAATTTCCCAGGAACCGATCGGGGTTTCTTAGGAACAAGTTTAAAAAGGGGTGAGAATCGGGGTGTACTGGGTGGATGCCTGGGTGAGGGTTGGGTCGAACAACGCAGGGAGGGAAAAGCAGGAGCGTGGGGCGTGAGGGCAGGTGAGCGCTGCGGTGAAAGCCACGTGCGCAGGCCGGGCCGGGCCCCTCTCTCCTCCAGCTGACTTGCAACTTCCACTGCCGGCCCATGTGGCCCTCGAAGGGCGGAGCTTCCCCTTTCCTGCGCCCGCCCCTGGGGCCCTCCAGCCAATGGGAAGCGAGGGCTAATGTTGCTGGTGTTTCAACATTCGGAGCCGGCTGGCACAGCTGCTGCCGCGGGCCCGGGAGCTGCGAGCAGGCAGGAGGCGGAGGTGAGGGGCGGGGGGCGGTGACTCCTGGCCCCCCAGCGCAGGGGGGTCCAGGTCCGGGTCCGTCCGGGGTTACCAGGCCGCGCACTCCCCTCGCTCTTGGAGGCGACGCTGATGCCAGTGTCTGCTTCAATGCGACCCTACAATAACAAGCCCCAATCGGCCGAGTCGCTGCTTGTTTCACCTCGTGTCCCCCTGCGCTGCAGAAATCCCGCCTCTGCTGGGCCAGCCCCGAGACACGGGGTTGCCCCTGGATTGTAAGCAAGCTGCCCCCTTCTCCCCCATGCTCCCCGTTCCCTGAGTATCAGTCCTGCCCCCGCAGCCTGCACAAATCTTCATCCTTTAGGACCAAATAGGAAGGGGAGGGGGCGAGGGATTATTTTCTTTATTCCCACCCCCCCTAACGGAAGGAGCTGTTCTCTGTGTCTGTGTTTACAAACCAAGGAACGTGTTTCTCCCTGGTTTGGGTTGGGGTTTTTTTTTTGCCTGTTTCTTGACAAGATTGATTGAAATGTTGGTCTGACTAGAGTAGTCCCCAAGTTTAGCGCCCTGCCCTGAAGCAGGACGAAGTCAACCAAGACCTACGGGTTTGTCTAACCCTGTCTAATTCTTTCTTCCCACCCATGCTTCCCCAGAAGGGATCAGACAGGCTGTACACAGCGGGTGTTTAAGTCTCAGCTTGACAAAGCCCTGGCCGGGTTGATTTAGTTGGGATTGGTCCTGCCTAGAGCAGGGGGCTGGATTTGATGACCTTCTGAGGTCTCTTCCAGCTCTATGATTCTATGATTCCCTCCCCTTTCCTTCACCATCATTAATATCCTTTTGCAATGAGTTCCAGAGGTTGATTATACACTTCAAAATACGTCCGTTTTAACTAGAGCTGGAAGGAAGTTTTCTGAGGGGATGTTTTTCCATTGGAAAATGCTGATTTTAGTGACCTTTTGTTTGGAAGGGGAAAACTCCACCATTTCAGAACATTAAAATGTAGTTTTCCATTCCTGAAATGACTCTTTGTTTGGTCTCTTTAAGGTTTATCTTCCGTAATCCACCGTACTACATTTAAAAAAAGTCAAAATCTAAACAAAACGTGAATTTATTTGCAGAACTGTGTGTGATCAGGAAAAAAAAAAGTCAAAATCCTGGAATTTCTAGTCCCAATTCAACCCTACTTTTAGCCACCTTGGTGCCAGGGATGTAAAATCTCATTTAATTAGCTAACCAGTTAAACAATATGTTGAACCAGTTAACCGATTAAATGGGACACGTAGGATGTGTTAAAGATGGGCTTGGAGCAGCCCACACACCTACCCCCTTGGCACACTGCTGTGACTGCTGAGCAACCCTACCCGTGGCGTGCCAGAGTGCCCTCTGCCTATGGCTGGTGGAGGGCTGCTCCAGCCCCCTCTGGTTAACCATAACCGGCTTACTGGTTAACCATTCACTTCCGAACTTGGTGTCCCCACTGCTAACATTAGGACAGTGGTCCCCAACACGGTGCCCGCATTTGTATGCGCCCGCCAAGTGCTCAGGGCTGGCCTGGCCCCGGGCACGTGGCGCATGTGCGGTGCCGGAGCTGGCCCCAGGCGCATGGTGCACGGTGAGCGCCGGCCCCGGGGGCGCCACGGATTGGCTGCCCGTGCTATGGCCACGTGGCGCATGGGGGGAGCGCAGGCTCCGGGTGTGCGGCACTTGCAGGGTGCGCCAGCCCTGGGCGCACAGCGCTTGGAGAGCGCCGGCCCCGGGCGCGTGGTGCTTGGGGGCGGGAGAGTGCCAGCGCTAGTGCCGGCCCCGGGCGCGTGGCGCTTGCAGGGTGCGCCGGCCCCGGGCACGCGGTGCTTGGGGGGAGAGCGCCGGTCCCGGGCGCGCGGCGCTTGGTGGGAGGCCCGGTCCTGGGCATGCGGTACTTGTGGGGGGGGGGCGGCCCTGGGAATGTGTCTATGGGGGGGGCCCCGCCCCCGGGTGCGCAATGGGGGGCTCCGCTCCAGGGCGCCCTGCGGGCAAACAGCCACACCCCTTGGCGCCCGGCAACCTCAAATGGTTGGGGACCACTGCATTAGGAGAAGCCGTTGGCTGCCTCCCCTGCCCCGCCCCATTCCTTCTTTGACATTCCCCTGCTCCCATGGGGGTCACGCTGCCCCCCTTTGAGAGCTGATGCTGAAAAGTGCTGGGAAAGCTCGGGGCGATTATCTGCCTGACCCCGGTGAATAGGAGCTGCCAAAGGCCCTGAAGTGTGACAGACCCTGGAGCTGTGACCGGCCCTTTCACCCAGCAGGATGTGCCTAATGCCCCAGAGGACCAAGGGATGGTGGGCGTGGCACTTCAAGCACACATTGATTTTCTTCTGTCAGGGCTGGGGCATCGGACCGTCCAGGCTGGGTTCCTGTGATTTCCCGCGCGTGCTGGGCGGATGGTTTCCTGTCCAGTGCAGATTGCTGCTGGTGCGGGACCTCTGCATATAAATGCTGGGTAAGTCCTGGTGGGTTTTTAATGGGCAGTGTCATGTGGTTTGGTAACTCAGGGTGCCCCTGTATAAAACTATGGTACGCCCACATCTTGAATACTGTGTACAGCTGTGGTCTCCTCACCTCAAAAAAGATATTTTGGCCTTGGAAAGGGTTCAGAAAAGGGCAACTAACATGATTAGGGGTTTGGAACGAGTCCAATATGAGGAGAGGTTAAAGCGATGGGACTTTTCAGTTTAGAAAAGAGGAGACTGAGGGGGGATATGATAGAGGTCTATAAAAACATGAGTGGTGTGGAGAGGGTGAATCAAGAAAAGTGATTTATTAGTTCCCATAATAGAAGAACTAGAGGACACCAAATGAAGTTAATGGGTAGCAGGTTTAAAACTAATAAAAGAAAGTTCTTCTTCACACAGCGTGTAGTCAACCCGTGGAACTCCTTGCCAGAGGAGACTGTGAAGGCTAGGACTATAACAGGATTTAAAGAGAAGCTAGATAATTTCACGGAGGTTAGGTCCATAAAAGGCCATTAGCCAGGAGATAGAAATAGTGTCCCTGGCCTCTGTTTGTGGAAGGCTGGAGAAGGATGGCAGGAGACAAATCGCTTGATCATTGTCTTTGGTCAACCCTCTTTGGGGCACCTGGTGCTGGCCACTGTCAGCAGACAGGCTACCCAGTACTGCCGTTCTTACGTTAGGGTTCTTGGTTGGGGCACAGGGCAGAGCCCATCGGTTCAGAGCTGCTAAGAGCAGAGTTATTTGCACTTACGTCCCAGCCAGACTCCCTCGTATCCCCTAACGCAGGGCTGGGGGGATCCTTTTTTGGGTCGGGGGCCACAGAGAAATCCGTCGGGCCTTGTAGGAGTTGGGCGGCAGGAGTGGAGCTTAGTGCCTACGGGGCCAAGGGAAACAGAGAGGACATCCATGTCCACAGGGCCGGGGTGCCATTTTCCCTAGGGCCTCCGGGGGGGTTGGGGGGGGGGGGGTGTGTCTATGGTCTAGGAGCCAGGGCCCACCAAAGATGAATCCGACCCAGGCTCTGGTACATCTCTGCAGCGCTGCCGGCCGGTTCCCCCACCTCTTGGTCCTCAACCCAACTAGACCCGCTTCCCGACGGCTGGCTGCCCCCCGGCCAGCCCCGCTCCCTCCAGCCCCCTCCCAGCCAGCCCCGCTTCCCGGCGGCTGGTTGCCCCCCGGCCAGCCCTGCTCCCTCCAGCCCCCTCCCAGCCAGCCCTGCTTCCCGGCGGCCGGTTCCCCCCCACCCCCTCTCTTCCAGCCAGTCCCGCCCCCCCCCGGCCCCTGCTGTTCGGTATTTTTTTTAAACCATCTGGTAACCCTAGCAGGTGGGGGTGAAAAGTGCATGGAAATGCCTGCACAGGCGCGTCTGGGAATGAGATGCTGCTCTAACATCTCCGCCTCTGTTCACTTCCAGCCCCTGCCTCGTGGCGCTGGCCCCCCCGTGGCCTGGGAGGGCTCCCCAGGTGCACCATGGCCCGGCATAGCAAGCTGCAGAAGCACGTCCTGAGCCTGTACAGGCAGTTCCTGCGCGCCGGCCGGGAGAAGCCGGGATTCCTGCCTCGCATCCAGGCTGAGTTCCGGAAGAACGCCAGCATCCCCCGGGCCGACGTGATGCACATCGAGTATCTGCTCCGCCGTGGCCAGAGGCAGCTGGCGCAGCTCCGAGACGCGAACACCAAACAGATGGGCACCTTTGTCCAAGCCAAACCGGAGGAGCAGTGACCCCTGCTGGTTGGCGCAACCGTCTGTCTTGTACTGGGACGGTTGGGGGTGAATTCACAGATCAGCCTTCCTGGTTCTCACATCCCTGTGCACCCCTCGTGTCCAAACACAGGTGCCTGGCTTGGCATTTGCTGAGCTAAGGTGTCTTTATTGGCAGCCAAGCTTTTAAACAGTTCAGGTGTGGATGGGTGATCTGGAGGAGATGCTCTTGTTTCCAGGACCTGGTACACAATTCATTCTACCCCTGCTGGCTCCTCTCTTCGGGTATGTCTACACTACAGTGCTAGTTCGAACTAAGCTAATTCGAACTAACGCGTCTAGAACTAAAAACTAGTTTTGCTAATTCGAACTAGCAAGTCCACATTGAGTGGACTCTGAACAGGGCTTAAGGATGGCCGGAAGCAGTGCCAGCAGGGCATCAGAGGAGGACTTAGAGCGTGGAGATGCAGTCTCAGGCTAGCCGAGGGCTGCGCTTAAAGGGTCCCGACCCCCACCCCGGACAGACAGTTCTAAGGGGTGCCCCGCTTGAAAACCAGTCCTTGCTTGGAGTGCCCGGAGTACCCACACTGGGCACATCACACCACTCGGCCATCAGCCCGGCTGCACTTGCCGCAGGCTGCCATCTGGGGAGAGGGGGTAATCGGGGGGCTGCAGGAGAGCTTCCACCCCCAGAAGCCTGCAGAGCCAGCCCAGTCCTCCCCATCGGGGGCTCGTACCCCATTCCTCCCTCACCTCCTTCCACTTACCCTTCCCTAGCCCCCCTTCTTATTGATGTACAAAATAAAGATAACGTTTCTTCCAACATTGACTCTGTCTTTATTGAACAAAACTGGGGGAGACTGGGAAAAGGAGGTGGGAGAGGGGAAGATTAAGGCTGGGAGAGGGGAGGGCAACTAACATGATAAGGGGTTGGGAACAGGTCCCAGATGAAGAGAGGCTACAGAGACTGGGACTGTTCAGCTTAGAAAAGAGGAGACGGAGGGGGGACAGGCTAGAGGTCTCTAAAAGCAGGGGTTGGGTGGAGAGGGTGCATTCAGAAAAGTTCTTCCTGAGTTCCCATAAAGAAGGACTAGAGGACACCAAAGGAAAGGACTGGGTAGCAGGCTTGAAACTAGTAAGAGAAAGTTGTTCTTCTTGACAAAGCAAATAGTTAAGCGGTGGAACTCCTTGCTGCAGGAGGCTGTGAAGGCTACAACTAGAACAGAGTTGAAAGGGAAGTGAGATCAAGTCATGGAGGTTGGGTCCATGGAGTAGTCTTAGCCAGGGGGTAGGAGTGGTGTCCCTGCCCAAAGTTTGTGCAAGGCTGGAGAGGGATGGCACGAGACAAATGGCTTGGTCACTGTCTTTGGTCCATCCCCTCCACGGTCCCTAGGGTTGGCCGCTGTCGGCAGACAGGCTACTGGGCTAGATGGACCTTTGGTCTCACCCAGGACGGCCATTGTAAGCTCAGGGCTCAGGGTCGGGGGTCTCAGTGGACCCCCTTGATTTTCATGCAAACCTGCTCCTGGGTGGCCAGGCTGGCAGCTCTCCTGCCCTAGATGGCCACTTTCCTGTGCCTAGTGCGGAGATCGTGGACGAGGTCCACGATGTCCGCACTAGCCCAGGAATGTACCCGCCTCTTGCGGTCCCGGGCAAGCTTCCGGGAGCCGCCAGCCTGGTCCCGGGAAGAGGGAGTGGGCTGGGGGACATCGGGTGGGTGGCTCTGTGCCGTGCCAGGTGCAGGGTCTGCTGGCTTAGTGCTAGCAGGCTTGCACCTGGCACGGGCACCGTAGCCAGCCCGTGCCCCTTTAAGGGGTCCGGGGCCGGGAGGGGGGCATAGAGTTTCCCTGGTGTTGGCCAGAGTGGCCACCAGGGAAACTTGGGGAGGGCTAGCCTCCCACTCGTTTGAATTAAGGGGCTACACAGCCCTTAATTCGAACTAGTAAGTTCGAACTAGGCTTAAGCCTCGTAAAATGAGGTTTTCCTAGTTCGAACTAAGCGCTCCGCTAGTTCGATTCAAATTCGAACTAGCGGAGCGCTAGTGTAGCGGCTATGAATGTTAGTTCGAACTAACGTCCGTTAGTTCGAACTAACATTGTAGTGTAGACATACCCTTCCATCCTTAGCCAAAGAGGAACAAGCCAGTTAGCCCAGGGAAATAAAAGAAAGGGAGAGCGGTGACGGAAAACCCTGTGTCTGTCATTTTTTCAAATGATCTATCTTGCCTAAAAGCCTGTCAGGGATTGGGCTCTGTTGCAGGAGGTGCTGGCGAAACACTCCGTGGATTTGGGTGCTACAATTCCTGAGTGTCGTCCGCCTTCCTGCCCCCTCCCCCCACCGAAGCGCTTTGGAAGGCTCACAAAGGACAGAGACCTGCCTTTTGAAAATCCGACTCCCCACCGGTGTCTCAAGACAGGCGGCTCTCTCTCGCCAAAAACGGAGGCAGCAGCGTGGGGTGACAGGCAGCCAGGTCGCAAGGGGAGGTGCTTTTTAGACCAGTTCCCTCCTGGCACTCCGTACTGCTGCCTCTGTATCAGAGGCAGCAGCACAAGCTGGCAGCAGCCCTTGCCTGGGGGCTGGGTCTGAGCTTCTGGACCTGGTGCAAACTGGAACTGAGCGAGGCTGCCTGCTTGCCTGGCTCCTAACACACTGTAAATGCAGAGCCGCAGAGGAGGTAGGTCCCGGACCCAGCGCGAGCCAGGACTGAGACAGCTGGCCCCTGGGGACTATCGAAAAGTCAAGTAACCGATAAGAAATCATGAGGTTAATTGACTACTCAGTGAATATCTAACGTCCCTAATCCCTTTTCATAGTTCCCCTCTGGACTCTCTCTCCTAAAGCATGGCCCTGAGATCTGGACACAGTGCTCCAGCTGAGGCCTCCTCCGTGCCAAATAGCTAGGAGAGTGACCTCCCATGTCTGCCGTACGTCTCCTACCACGCCCCAGGGCTATGCCCTCTTACTGAAGGGCTTTGTGTCTGAGATAGCTTCTCTCCTAGGCTACGTCTACACAACGAGTTTTTTTGGCAACAAATATGCTAACGAGGGACTCTATGACACGCAATGTCATTTGCATATTTTCTGCCGATCCGTTTTTGTGCTCGGGGTTTGTGCGCAAAACCAAGCCGTGTGGATGTTTACTTTTTGTGCAAAAAACCCCCTTTTCCCACAAGATCCCTATTTCTGCAAAAAGGCCGACCGATCTTGTGCAAAAAGGGGCTTTTGCCTAAAAAGAAAACATCCACATGGCTTGTTTTTGTGTGTTCTTGCGAAAAAACTTGTGGCGCGTCTACACTCTACGTGTGTTCTTGCAGAAGTAAATTTGCAGTAAAGCATCAGAGAACAGGGCTCCTTGCACAGGAGTTATTCCTCTCCCGACGATGACTAAGCCCCCTTTGTGCAAGAGCTGTTGTGCAAGAAGGCAGCGTGGACGGGCACCAGGGGCTTCTTGAGCAAGACACTTGTATGGCTAAAATGACCATCAGAGCTTTCTTGCACAAGAGAGCGTTCACACTGCCATGGACGCTCTTGTGCAAAAGCCTATGGCAGGGTGGAGGCACTCTTGCACGAGACCTTTTGCGCAAGAACTCCGGCGTGAAACAGCTCTCGTGCAAGAAGCCTGCAGTGTAGGGCAGGGAGCAGCCTATGAGGGAGGGGGAGGGACCCCTAGTAATGGCTCAAACTTCCCAGGGGGGTGGCCAGAGGCAGGACATTTGCCTGGCAGGGTGAGGGGGGGGCGGTGACCTCACAGGGGCTTTGGGCAGCCCTCAGCATATAAGGCAAAGGGCAGGTGGGGAGGTGGTGACCTCACAGAGGGACCCACATCTCAGGCTGATAAAAGCGGGGGGCGGGCCCAGGGGACTTTGGAGACCCCCGGTTGCTTTAGCTCTGGTGCGTCTCCTCCTCACGGTTCCTTCGCGTTCTGTGAGTTCCACATCCCGACACCTTTGTGACGAAGGTAAGAGCCCCCAGGGGTTGGATCCCGCCCGGGGCCGGCTGGGTTCCAGGCAGGCCCAGCCCTCGGTCAAGGGCCAGAAGGTGATTCCTCACCTGGGCTGCGTCCTTAGCGCCACTGGGGCTTTCTCCTGGTTGGTTTCCCTTTTCCTCCATCCCCCCACATTTCTGCTCTGTTCTTGCCTCCTCTGTGACCTTCCCTTGCTGCCTCCCCCAGCTTGGGACCCAACAGACTAGCTGAAGGACGGGGGGTGGTTTGCAGGAGCCGTGGGGTGGGGGATGCAGCCCCCATTGTGGGGACTGGGGAGGTGGGGCTGGAACAAGTCTATGCCGGTGTCTTTGGGGAGAACGCTCCACCCCCCACACCTTAGATTCTCCCCTGATTGGCCAAGAAGGGGCTGTTGATGGGCAGGAGACTCGTGGAATGAGGAGTAACGGTAGTTTGAACTAGGAAGCCTAGTTCGAACTACCTAGTTCGTGCCCCGTGTAGCCGCGCTGCACGGGGTTCGAACGAGCGGGGTTTTAAAAATGGCGGCTCCCCGCTTATGCAAATGAAGCCCGGGAAATTCAAATCCCGGGCTTCATTTGCAAGTGCGGTATGCCTACATTACCCTCCTAGTTCGAACTAGCGGGGTAGTGTAGACATACCCTCAGGTCCTTGCAGTGCCTGTGCAAGACCGAACCGATAAGCAAGGGGCCATTTGGGGGCTGGGGGCAGTCACTCTGGGGAGCTGGAACCCCTGGATTTCGCTCTGCAGGCTGCGCCCCAAGCTCCCCTTTGCTCCCCTCATTTGCAGCATGGCCAAACGTTTTCGGCTGTGGTTCAAGAAAGCCCTGAAGATGGCCCCAGGGCCGGTGGGGAGCAGCTTCTCCGTCCCCGCGGGCGGGGAAGCTGGATCCCACCAGCTCGGGGCGACTCGCCCACCGGCCAGGCCCCCCCGGACCTGGCTCCAGAGGCGGCTGGGCAGGCGGGACCCAGCCCAGCGGGGGAGCCGGGTAGGGTGGCTCCGGGGCCTCCTCTGTGGAGAGAAACACCTGCCCCGGGAGCCCAGCCCCCATTACCACCAGGGGGCATCGCCCTGCCCGGCCCCCGGGGACCTGCCAGTCTCCGGGAGCCCCCAGCCCGTCGCTCCCCGCACCAGCCCCTGCAGCTGTGGGTCCAGGTCCGTCAGCAGCAGCGCCTGGGCCTCCAGCTGCAGCCGGGCCACCTCCTGCAGCCGCTCAGACCCAGGTGAGGGGCCGTGAACACGCTGGGCCCAGGGGCTCACCCAGTACCCGAGGGGGGGGGGCAGCCCCAGTGTCTGCCCCGCAGCCAGGGCAATGGATGGGGGGGGGCTGCTTGGCTCTCTTGTTCCTGGTGGGGGCTCTGCTGAGGGCGTTGGCAGATGTGAGGGTGGCAGGGGGATGGGTCCCTGCGAGGGGCGTGTGGGGCCCAACCTGCCTTGGGTCCCTGACATGGGGGCGCGTGACCCCTGCTGGCCGCTGGAGTCACCCTGGTCCCTTCCCTCCCGCACAGAGCCCCCCTGCGCCTCGGCGGAGCTCTGCCAGGAGCGGGTGGACTCCCGGGTGGAGGAAGGGGCCATCTATGACATCGAAGAGCAGCTCCACACCCGGGACACGGTAGGAACCTTCTCCACACGGGGGGGACCCGAGATTGTCCGGCCCCTTCCCAGCACGTCCCCCCCCCCCTCCGGGAGGGGCTTGTCCCTGGGGATCCCCCTGGGGCCCCTTCTCCTGCATGACCTGGACCCCCCAAGCTGGGGGCTCTTGTCATGCACCAGCTGGGCCCCCACAAGCCTGAGGCAGCAGTTGGGGGGGGAGTGTGGGTGCTTGGACAACCAGCAGCTCCCAGCTCCACTCCTGGGAGACCTGAGCCCTGCAGCTGTCCGTGGGGGGCAGGCAGGCCCCAGGCTCACAGACTCTCTCTGGGGTGCAGAGCCCAGCCGCCCTGCAGCGGTTCCTCTTGGCCATCCCCCTCGCCTGCCTCGCCGCCCTCCAAAGGGGCGAGGACACCCTGGCGCCGCGCTGCTGCAAGGACACCATGATGGCCAGGATCGTTGTAAGCGAGTCGCGGCAGCCGGGGGGAGGAGAGGGGACACGTGGGGTGGACAGGGGTCTGCCTGGGCCATGGCGGCGGGTGGGGGTGCTGGAAACGGGATGGGTGGAGCCAGGAGGGCTGGAGGTGGACATGGGGAGGGTGGGTGGGGATGCTGGAGGAGGGAGGGACACAGAAATGGGGCAGGTCTGGGGTGCCGGACAGGAAGGGGGATTCGGGACAGGGAGGGGTCTCCCCGGGCCATGGGGGGCTGGAAGGGAGCCGAGCGGGCTGCTGGGGATGCGCCTGGGGAGCAGGGATGAGGAGGTTCAGAGGCTGGTCACCAGGGCAGGGAGGGGCAGGAGACGGCCTGGGGACAAGGATTGAGCTGGTCCCGGTTTGGGAGGGGGGTGCTGGGAGGGGCCCTGTGTCGGGCAGGGGGGCTACAGGGCAGCAGGAGGCAGTGGGGTTGGATCCTGCTGGGTGGGGGCGCTGGCCGCGTGAGCGTCTCTTGGGGGCCCAGCCTCACACGCCCCTTTGTCTCCTTGGGTCTCACAGGAGATCATGGAGGACTCGCCCCCCCGCTGGTCTTGGCCGACTGCCTCAACGCCGCCTGCAGCCTCAGGTACCGACCCCCCCCCCCGCCGACTCCCCCCAGAGCAGATCCCCTGGCCAGGGAGTGGGAAAGTCTCTGTCTCCTGCTGCTGAATTAACAGTCTCTGCCCCTCTCTCCTGCCAGCACCTTGCAGCCTCCCCTGCGGGCCCAGCTCCTGAGCCCCCTGCTGACGGCGGCAGTAGGACAGACAGTGTCTGGGGACTGGCAGCAGGAGCCCATCCACACACAGGTACGTCCCTCCGGGCCCTGCTCCCGGGCTGGGCTGGAGCTCCAGAGAGGAGGCGGGGGGCAGAGGGAGGGAAGAAGCTGCAGGTTTGGATCCTTCCCTCCAGGTTTCCCGTTGCTCTCCCGGGGGGCCCGTCCCTTCCATGCCCAGCCTGGGCTCCTCCCTGCTCTGCGAGGCGGCTCAGACCCTGCTCAAGGCTGCACCCCGGAGCCAGCGGGTGGCCTGGATCCCCCAACCCCCCTCTGACCCAGGGCTCCCCCTTGTCTTGCAGCAGTTCATCCGGGCCCTTCCCTACGACCTCCAGGCCCTACTGGCGAGCCTCCTCGCCGAGTCCCCAGACACCGCCCGGCTGCAGCTCATAATGGAGGTGAGCCCCGTGGGGGGGACGGGGCCATTGTCCCTGCTTCCTCGGGGGGGGGCCGAGAGAGGAGCAGTGTCAGTGGCTGGGGGGGGCACAGTCCGAGAGGAGCCCCAGGCTCTGCCCAGAACCGGCACCTCCCTACGGGTCCTGACCTGCCTCTTTCCCCCCCAGCACCTGAGCCCGTGGCTGGAGTCCCGCCTGCCCCAGGAGCGAGCCAGGGCCCTTGGCAGCACCACGGCCCTGCTGGGAGTCGCCACCACCCTCCCGGGGTTTGACGTAAGTGACCTCGGAGCCGGGGGGTCTGGGGCTGCAGGGCGCGGGGCTGGGAGCGTCCCCGGGAGGCAGAGGCAGGGCCGGGAATGGGCCGGGAATGGGCCGCGTTCTCCTTTCCCCGGGGAGGGGCGACCCTGGGCCCTTCAGGGGGGCTCTTGAGGGACTGGGCCCCAGACTGGGGAGTGGCCGTCAGTGGATCCCCTTGTTCCACCCCCGGAGTGACCCTTCAGTCGGGGCCATTGCTCAGGGTTGTCTCCTCGCAAGGCCGGCCCCGCCCCGCCCCGGGAGGTGTCTCTGTCCGTCCCCCGAGCTCAGACCCGCCTCGGCGGCCGTTTGCATGGGACGTGCAGCCCCAGGATGCTGAGGGACCCCCCCTCTTCTCTCCCCTCAGAACTCCGCCGACTGGCCGAGGATGGGTCACCACGTGGCCCAGCTGGGCCTTTTTATTTCGGACCCATCCGAAGACGTCAGCCGGCTGGCCCGGGAGGGGGTGCACAGCCTGTATCAACTCCTCCTGCACCACAGGGGTAAGGAACCCAGCCGGGACCTGGGCCCCAGGGACACCCTGAGGGTGCCGGCGGCGGGGGGAGGGGACCCAGCCCTTTTCCCCCAGACTGGCCCAAGGGGGGATGCGTCCCTCTGTGTTCCCCTTCTGCCCCCTGTGCCCCTCCATTTGCCCAGGGATGCCTGCAGGGACCCGTGGGAGGGGAAGGGCTCAGACCTGCCAGCAGAATGACCCTGTTGTGTCTCTTGCAGGCCTCAACATCCACCAGGCAGAGGACCTGTGGTGCAGACACTACTACAAAGAAAGATGGGTCCTGGCTCACAGCAACAGCGTGAGGGTGGGAGAGGTAAGGACGCGCTGCCAGGGCAGGGCAGGGCTCGGGGGTGGGGCTGGCTGGGGCCCTCGTGGGGGTAGGAGGGTCTTGGGGGCAGGAGGAAGCTGTGACCTGGGGCAGGGGTTGGGGTGCCGGGTGAGGAGAGCGTCTGGGTGCAGGGTCTGGAAGGGAGTTTGGGGGAGGAGGAAGCTGTTTTAGCCCCAGGAGTTGGGGCCGGGCTCTGGGCCGTCAGCTGAAACCTCCTGTGCTCTTGATTCCAGGTCTTTGGGCAGCTCTTCACAGCAGAGCAGGAGAATTGCTTTTTGGACAAGGCTCTGCTCGCTGCCCGCTCCCCCCTGCGGCGCCCCAGCCAGGCCGGGCTGGTCCTGGCCCACGCCCTGCATGGGCAGGCCCATCAGCTCCTGGAATACATGGTGAGCAGCCGGAGCAGATCAGGAGAGTGGGGCAGGGCCAGGGTCTCCTTCCCATCCCCTCAGGGAGTCCCCCGCCCCTTTCCTCAGGCTGCCCCCACCCCACGTCCCTGCTGGCAGAATCCCTCCTGCCCCTGCGAGCGTCCCTGGGGGTGGGGGAGGCTCTGAATACAGAAACTGTCCTAGGAGGCGGGAGGGGGCCGAGGTGTCAGGAGCTCTGGGGGGGGGGGGTCAGGAGCTCACCCTGCGGGCCTGACGGGGGGTGACCAGAGAGCAGGGGGAGGAGGGTGGAAATGCTGGGGGGCCAGTTCCCCTGAGTCCCCAGGGATGAATGTGACGGATTCTGCTTCCCTTGCAGCAGGAAGACACCCAGTGAGAGCAGCAAGAGCTGAGGAGCCAGCAGCTGCGTCCCCCTCCCCCCAACCCTCCCAATTGTATTGAATTGTATTTACATTCTCATTAAACAATGTTTCAAAAAACATTTGGATCAGGCTTGGTCAATAATTTGTAATGGGGGGGCCATTTTGGCAACTGATCAAGGGCCACATTTCTACCGAGGGCTTTGGGGTCTGGGACGGGGTGGTTGGGTGCAGAAGGGAGCTTAGGGGTGGAGCCTGGGTGCAGGGGGGGGGTATGATCTGGGGCGGTGGATAGGGGTGCAGGGTCCAGGAGGGGGTATGGGCGCAGGAGAGGACTCTGGCCTGGGGGAGGGGCTCTAGAGGGGTGCAGGGTCAGGGAGGGAGCTGTGACCTGGGTGAAGGGGGAGCAGAAGGTTTGGGGGAGGGGGTGCGGGTGCCAGAGAGGAGTCTGGCCTGGGGGAGGGGTGTCGGGGGGGTGCAGGGTCAGGGAGGGAGCTGTGACCTGGGTGAAGGGGGAGCAGAGGGTTTGGGGGAGGGGGTGCGGGTGCCAGAGGGGAGTCTGGCCTGGGGGAGGGGTGTCGGGGGGTGCAGGGTCAGGGAGGGAGCTGTGATCTGAGGGAATGGGGGACGCAGGTTCAGGTGGTCGCCTGGGACAGGCAGTCGGGGAGGGGACGTGGGCGCCAGGGGCAGGCTCTGGCTGCGGAGGTGCCTACCTAGGCAGCTGCGTATGGGGGAGCCCGACTGTCACCTGAGGGGATGGGGGAGCTCAATTTTCAACTGCGGGGAATGGAGGAAATACTGTGGAGTGGAGGGAGCGAGATGGGGGGGGGCTGAATTGTTCCCGGAGGGGAGATCTCCCTGGCTTGGGGGGGGGGGGCGTTTCCAGCAAAGCCCTCACATAAGAGGGGGACAGACGGGGGGAGGGAGAGGACGGGGATGGGCAGGGCAGGTGGAAATGGGGAGGGGCAGGAGAAGGGAAGGGGGAGGAGATGGAGGAGAGCAGGGGATAGGAGTGGGGGCGGGGATGAGGAGCAGGACAGAGGCAGGGCAGTGGTGGTGATGGCTGAGCGATGAGAACAGCTCGCAGGGAGCTTAAAGCCAGCAGATGCTTTTCGGCAGAGTTGCCATTTGCCCTGGCGGCTTTGCCAGAATAGCTGTGCCAGCGGAGGGGGGGGGGCGGGGGGGGGGGGCTTTTGCCACACACCCAAGCCAAGCCAGCTGTGGCGGCAAAGCCTTGTGATGTAACCTAAGCCCTTGGCAAGGTCGGTATCAACCAGCTCTGACAATTTCTCGGAACGGCGGGATGAGAAACAAGGATCGTGCAGGGAGATGGGGATGACTAGGAAGCGAATCCAGGTGTGGGGGGAATATCCTGGGTTGGAGGGTCAGTCGATACCCCCGCCTGCCACTGTCTGCCGGGGCTCTGCCCGCAAGATGGAACCAACAGCTGAGTTTGCTATTCTGCCCCGTCGTGGGCACAAAAGGCCCAGAGCAGCCTCCTGCTATCTTGGAGGAAAGGGGCCAAAGTTCAGGAAGCAGGTGCCAGACTGGGCTGGAATCCGCGAGCTCCGCTTTTGCTTTGCCCTTCCTGGAAGCTGGGCTGCAGGTGAGTGGTGGTTTCATCTCTGCTCTTGGGGTGTTTCTTGTGGGTTCCGAGTGTGGATCTGAGAGGGGCTGCGCAGGGGCAGTGTCATGAACGAGCTGTAAGCGTTACAGCCCCTTCTGCGCAGGCTGGCTCCAGCCTCCCGTCTGTCTCCAAGCCCTGGGGGAGAGGCGGGAGGCCAGCAGCATGGCCTAGTGGAGGGGGCAGGGGGTTGGGTGTAAGAACTCCCGGGTTCTAATCTAATGCCACCTAGTGACTAAGGCACAGAGTTGTGTGTTAGACCCTTGCTCCGCAATTCTGCGCTCACTCTCGCGCTGGTGACCTTGGAGAGGCCTTTCAGGTCTCCCTTTCCCTGTCCATCAAAGGCAGGCAAGTGCGATGTAATGCCCTGGAGCAAGTGCTTTGGGACGTGTCGCACAAGTGTGCCTGGCTCACAAGCGTATCAGCACAGGTGTGTAAAAGCGTGACGAAGGCTTTGAGATCGATGCCGAAGGCTTGTGAGGCTGTGGCTGGCCAAGTGACAGGGAAATGAAAGGTCGGAGTTTGGTCAGTTAGATTTTATGGTAATACCCTGAGACGAAGCACTTTGGGCGTATATACGATAATGTCTTTCCAAGTGCGTTAGTTCAAGCCGTGTCCTAGGAGCCAAGAGGTGAGACAAACATGCTTGGTCCTGTCTCGGTGCAGGGGTGGACTAGATCAGTGCTTCTCGACCAGTGGTACGAGTCCCTTTAAAGGTACTCAAGAGATGTCTGGGGGACACGTCAACACAACTGAAATTTGGAGAAAACTGAATTTTAGTTTTCAGTTTGACAGCGCTTTATTCTTTTTGTACCTTTTACACCCAAAAATGCCATCGCCCGCCCGGCTACAATTCAGTTGTTTAAACAAATGTGTTGCAACGGTAGAAAAAAATTGTGTGTGTTTGAAAACTGTAGGTACTGGGGGTACTTACAAATTTTTGTTAAAGGGGGTACATTATAAAAAAAGTTTGCGAAACACTGGACTAGATGACCTATCATGGTCCCTTCCACTCAGACTTTTCTATGATTCTGTGACAGGGGTGGGTGATAATTTTCAGAAGGGGGCCACTTAATGGATTTTCGTATGGGGTCATAGGCCGGCTCCACCCACAGAAGGGGCGGAGCCTGAGGCAGAAGGGGCGGTGTTGTGGACTAGCCCACCCTCAGAGTTCTCCGTGGCTGAGGCTTTCAATTAAAAGCACAGAAAAGAGCTCACAGCTTTGCCACTACTGGCAGCTGTCCAGCGTTGCTACAGCTTTTTAAAGGGCTCGTGGCTCCCGTCCCTGCCGTAACCATGAGCCGTGAATCATTTAAAATCGGATCCTGCTGCCTGAGTCCCCACTTAGAATTCGGCGGCATGGGCAGCAGGATCTAAACAGAAAGCGGCCAGATCACAGTGTTTGGTGGGTTGCATGTTACCCAGCCCTGTTCTCTGAGCTGGTTTCGAAACCTCCGTGTCCTCCTTATGGTCTGACAGCTGCAGATTTACTGCCTGTCTCTCCTCTCGTGGCCCAGCCTAGCCGCAGCTAATGGACTAACTCAGGTTAGCATCACCTGCCCTGTCTTGGTGACTCTTCACAGCTGAACGGCCTATAAGGCATCGTGCTGGTCTTCTGATCTCTTGGTGACTCCTCTGCCTTCTGTTTATTTCTTTCTCCCTAGCTGGCCGATCAAGTCAAGCCCTGTCAGTGCGTGAAGGCCCCAGGCATTACAAGTGCGATGGTCTCCCATGCCCAAGGTAATCGGCTGGCTAGTAATGGATGGACTGCTTGGTTATCAGGTTAGGCTGCACAAGCCAGGTCTATGGGACCCCATGGCCAGCTGGCACCTGGTTCACAGGGAGGCAGCTGTACTAAGCTGAAAATGGCTGGAGGACACCACCATCATTAGGCTCCAGAGTTACAGCACTTGCTCTTCTTGGAGCTACTTGTCCGAGGCAGGCAGCACAGCTTAGCAGCTCATTGGGACGTCTTCTTTTTAGTTGTGAGATCTGGGCACTTTAGAATGGCTGTAGCTATTTAGCAAAGGCGCACAGCTATAGGCATGGGGGTTTCCAGCTTTATTCACCTAGGTCAGTGGTGGGCAACCTTTTTTTTCAACTGAGCCAAATCTCGCCAAAACCACGATTGAAATTTATTTTGAGAGCCACATTTTTAAACCCGAAAATACATAGGATGGTACACTGTTTTTAGTTTCAATAAGTTTTTATTGAGAATATTCTGCATGCAAGTATGCCTTTTCACCACTCTTGGGTATGTCTACATAAAAAAAGTATGCTTAACTCAAGGGTAGCTAATTTAGGACAAAACAGTGAAGATACAGCAACACAGCATTTAACTCTTATTAGTATACTGTTAAAGTCTATAGGGCAGCCTCAGATGAGCTAGCACTGCTAACCCAAGTTTAAAGCTAAATTGCTGTGCCTTAGTGAGCATGAGTTAAAACCCTTTTCCTCAGCAGTGAACTGTTCTCTTCTGATTCCCCTACATCTCTAATCCTCCATCAATAGGTCTTTCTGAAAATCCTCATCCCCACTCCATCTTTCTGTGGAAGTTGTATAGGGCTCTTCATCTATACCTTATAGCCAAGTAAACTAAATTGCAAAGAAGTTCAACTACCATCTCTATGCTGCCAGCTCAGTATTTCAGATCAGTCTCCCTCTGTCCAAATTCACATCTCAAGCTTGAAATTCCTAACTATAAGGTCACAGAAAGCAAATAAAACCTTAAAATGTTCAGGCTACAGTTACACATCACAAAGCAGCACAAAAGGAACAACCCCCTCCCAGCAGGTCAGTTTTAAATAAACAAAGCTTCCCCAGCAGTATCTGCAATCCAAACATGAGGAAGTGCATTAACTCACTGGAACAATTACAGAAAGGCTACAATAAAAAAAACCAAATCCTGCAACCCAATCGCCCTATTTTCATTGTTCAATTGCAAGAAGTGAATAACCTCAAGGGTGAAGACTGCACTGGATTTTTAGAGAGCTTCCAGTTTCCAGAATCCCGGCTGTTCTTGTTAACACTTCTTAGAGGTATCTGTGTGTTGTCGGGTCTCTGGCTATCATGATAAGGGACCTTCTGCACTGAGTATCTTTGCACAGGCCCCTCCGAGTGATTACGATAAGAAAGAACTAGTATTTTACAGACTGTTTAATTCACACAGAAAGAAACTTCTTCTCTCATTTCAGACCAAGCAAAAATTCAGAATGAAGCATCGCTAAAATCCACCCCTCTACTCTCCCGGGCCGTTTATCTGCCCAGGAGTGTTTTACACAGCTTCAAACTAAATGCTCCAAAATGCTTAGCATAACGTTCAAAGCGCAACAGCAGCACAGGCCAGCCAGGGTGGGGGTCTCAGCTGAGAAAAGGCTCCGCAACAAAACAAACGAGCTGTGAAGCAAGGAGTGAGACCCGCGAGCAAAGGCAGCCCGCCCCAAGAGACTGGGGTCCCAGCACCAGAGACAGGCAGCTCCGTGTAGAGACCCCAACGCCACCACCCCCCGACCATACAATGCAGACACCCCGACTTCCCGCAACGAAAAGAAGTGTCTGATCTGCCCCTCCTCCACGCGTCCGCACTGTCCTTTCCCGCACCCCGCCCTTCCTGCCACTTCCCCGTCTGCCCTCTCCGTCCCCGCCCGCCTCACTGACCCGCCCCGTCCTCTGCCCCTTCCCAGTGCCCCTGTCTCGTCCACTCCCCCGCCCCGCTGTGTGTCCGGCCGGGCGCCGTGCTGCCCCGGGCGCCACCCCCCCACTGCCCTTGCCCCCTCCTTTCTCCCCCTCCGCCCCTGCCCCCTCCATTCCCCACCCGCCCCACTGCCCCTGCCCCCTCCTTTCTCCCCACCCGTCCCACTGCCCCTGCCCCCTCCATTCTCCCCCTCCGCCCCTGCCCCCTCCATTCCCCACCCGCCCCACTGCCCCTGCCCCCTCCTTTCTCCCCCTCCGCCCCTGCCCCTGCCCCCTCCATTCCCCCCCCCGCCCCACTGCCCTCCTTTCCCCGCCCCTGCCCCCTCCTTCTCCCCCCGCCCCATCTTCCCCTCCGTCCCACGGTTCCTCCACCCGCCACTCTGCCCGGGCGGCGCCCCCCCCCGTCCCCGCCTCTAGCCCCCTTCCTTTACCCCCCCCCCACTATCTCTATGCCCTCCTATTCCCGCCCCCCCGTCTCACTGCCCCCCGGCCCGGCACTCACACGAAGCGGCGCTGAGCAGCAGGAGGTGCCGAGAAACACCACCCGCCCCCTTCCCAGGTGAGGCCCCGCCCCCGGAGCCCCATTGGATCCCGGCCCACGCCCACCCGCCCCCTGCAGCCCCGCCCCACTCCAAATGCGGTTTGAATTGCGGTTTGGTCTAGTAACTAGACTTTTGGGGCGGCCGCCCGAGAGGAGGGAGGGGAGCGGGCGCCCGGCACACAGAAGAGCCGCATTAAAGCGTGTAAAGAGCCGCATGTGGCTCGCGAGCCGCGGGTTGCCGACCACTGACCTAGGTGGCTGATTCCAGGAAGCAAGGGTGTGTGTGTGGGGGGGGGGGGAGGGGGGAGTCCTGTACAGAGGGTTCCCTGGCCCCTCTGCTTCCATGGCTGTGCAACTGCCACCAGGTGGATTAGAACCTGGGACTTTTGGAGCTTAGGGCAGGAGCTGCTACAGCTTGAGTTATAAGTCAGTTGCCTCTCAGCATAGGCTGAAGAGCTCCCTTGTAATAATTGCTTGCTGGAAGTGGTCTCAGTGCCACTCCATAGGATAGTGACCCACATCAGGTGTGTGGGTTACAGCTGCAGGCCTGCTCCCAGCATGCGGATCTGCTCTCTGGGCGGCGTCTACAACTCTGTGGCTGCAGCCCTGCTCCCAGGACTGGATCTGCTCTCTGCCCATAGGCGTGCGCAGCACATTTCATTAGGGTGTGCAGCCAAAGAATGTTTTTAAATGTACTCTTTGACCCCCATTAGCCACGCCCCCTGACTCCCATTAGCCACACCCCCTGACCCCCATTAGCCACGCCCCCTGACCCCCATTAGCCACGCCCCCTGACTCCCATTAGCCACGCCTCTGGAGGTAACACTTTCAGGGCAATATGGACACATGACCAGAAATAAAAGGTGTCATGTGACCTCCCCCCCCCCCAAGGACTTTTCCCACCATCCTCTTACCAATAGGGATTAGTTTGGCCCTCACCAACCCCCCCCCGTGCAACGATCCTGCAATTGCATTAACCCAATGTGTGAGACATTAACTCGGGGGGTGGGGAGGCTGGGGGAAGTGTTCCCTCTAAGAGTTTCCTCCCATGAGCACAATACATTTTGTGTTGTGCACCAGTACTGAGTTTGTGGCTTGTTTGGATGTGCCATGGTGGCACCCAAGTTATTCATAAATATCTTATGAACCACTTACCTGTCCCCTCTGCTGCCCTGTCTCCTTCCCTTCCTCCATCAGCTCCCCTGGTGCCTGCTGCCCCCCAATCCCTCACCCACCTCTGCTGTCCTGACTCCTGCCCTTCTCACGGCCCTCGGCCTTCCCGAGACCTGCCCCCTCCAGCAGCCTTTCTCTCCCCCCCGTGCCCACTCTTCAGTAGCCCCACTCTGACCATGTGAGCTACCCCTCCTCATCCCCTTTCCTAACACCTCCCTCTACACACCTGTCCTGCCTCTCTCCTCTGGTGCTGGTCCCTCCCCTGCAGGTGTCTGCCCTTCTGCTTCACCCCCCGGACTCCCTGGCACCTGCACCTTCCCTTACCCTTGCACCCTCTTGGTGCCTCCCCCTTCCCTCACTGCCCCTGCCCACTTTGCCCACTCCCTCACCACCCTCTGCCCCCGTTCCCCTCATGCCCCTGTGCCTTTACACGTGCCTTGCTCCATCTCCGCCTTCCTCGTGCCCACCCCTTCTTTCAAGCCTTCTCCCAGCACCTCCCCTTCTCCCCTCTAGCCCCCAAAGCCCTTCCCCTCTCCTCTCCTAGCATCATCCTGTCCCCTCCCTCACTGACACCTCCCCTCCTGCCCTTTTCCTCATTGTCTCCACTTGGCCCCCTGGCATTTGTCTCTCTCCTACACCCTGTCCCTTGGTGCCTTCCCCTTTCATCTCCTGACCTTCCCCCCTCCCCTCAGCACACGCCCTTTCCTCTCTGACCCTTACCCCCTATTTTTCCCTCCTCTTCCAGCAGCCGCCAGCTGGTCTGTAACAGAGTTCTAGGGTCGCCCTGACTGTGTCACCCTTCTGGTGCTCCCCCTACTCTGTCTGTCTTAGGTTTCTCAGCCCCCTTTTGGGCCACAAACCCCCACCCCGCAGTCTCAGGTTCCCAAAGTTCCGGCAGTCCCCATCACTTGGTGCCTGCGCTGGGTCTGACTCGTAGGGTTGCGAGGTAGACCCTCCCCCCAAAAAACGGACACACTTGATCCTGGGCAGGGGGGAGGGAGTAAGAGGGACTGGCTGGGGGCGGGGGGTCAGGAACTGGCTGGAAGGAAGAGGGGATGGGAAGCAGCTCTGGGGGGGAAGGGCCAGATCCTGACCCTGGCCCCCCCTTCTCCCTCCCCGAGGCCAGTCATGCTGCCCCTGACCCCCCCTTCCTCCCTGAGGCCAGTCGCACTGCCCCCGATCCTGACCCCGGCCTCCCCTTCTCCCTCCCCGAGGCCAGTCATGCTGCCTCTGACCCCCTTCCTCCCTGAGGCCAGTCGCACTGCCCCCGATCCTGACCCCGGCCTCCCCTTCTCCCTCCCCGAGGCCAGCCCTGCTCCCCAGCTCAGTGCGGGCCCCTGCTCTCTCCTTAGCTCAGTCCCACTCTGCCGACCCTGGCTCCCTCCTGGCTCCCTGCTCTGCCAGTCAGGCTGAACTGGGACTTTAGCCTCTCCCCGTTGTTCCTGGGGACTGTCAGTCTCAGGATCTTGATCTCTCATTTCCCCTGCCTTTCACTGAGTTTCAGTAAGGAGCTAGCGGCAATAATGCCTCTACTTTTTCCCCCACTCCTGTGCGGAATACATTTTGTTATGTGCACCAAGGCATGCACGGATGTGCACTGTTACGTCACGTGGAGTTTCACAGCATGGGAAGAAATCAGTGGAAATACAGAGAGCTTGAGTAGTTGCAAGTGTCCATTTTATTGCATAGCACGGAGCTAGCTAGAAAAAACCCAAACCAGCTGGGCTGACCCCCAGTGACCTAACGCGGTTACTATAACAACAAGATCTATGTCTACACCCAGTACACCACATGCACCACCACTAGAAACACATGCTACCGGCTAGCAAACTGGTCAGCATTTGAATGTCTCCTGGCTGGCCGCCCAAGAGCTCAGCTTGCAGGGAACACTGGCTAACCGTCCCCTTCCACCTGGAGAAGGGAGAGACAGGAAAGCAGCAACAGAGCATCTGCCTGGGGGAAGCCCGAATCCCATGCAGGAGTGGAGCCCTGTTCCTTGTTCCAGGCCCTTGCTAGAGTCCCCTCCCGTAGCTGCAGCTATGGCCGGCAGTTTTAAAAGCGGACTTACGCTGGCCCTGCAACCCGAGCGACTCTGTCAGTGGGTGCTTATCACTCCATCACCTCGAGCTGTTTAACCAGCTTGTTTAACCAAGGAGGGAGGGAAAGGGAAACCTTTGGCCATTTGAGGGTTGCGTGCCAATGGAGGGAAAGGGGATGGATAAAAAGGGGCTGAGCACACGGTACTGCCTCTTTTTAAACCCAGGCCCAAAGATGTCCTGGAATTCTGGGCCACTGGCCTGAAGGAGATGGTCAAACTGCCTGGCAGCTGGACTTTTGGAGTCTTGTTATTCCTGGGCTCCTGGTAGCGATGGCTCCCATTCCAGGGGATTCCTGCCAGGTAGTTTACCTCAGACAGCAGCTTTTATTCCCCCGTGTCACTTCTCCCGGTATCTGAGACTTTGGTCATGGGGATCAAGCATTTAACATGATTCCAAGAGGAACCGGATGGTTCATCTAGCGAGCCAGGCTCACCGATATTTGAGTAGTTAATAAAAATCCCTAGTTGCTGTGTGTAGGTCTAAAAAGGGAAGGTTAGTATCATTAGTCTTATTTTACAGACAGGGAATAACCTCTCCAACCTGTGGGAGAGGCAGGAATAGAACCCAGGTTTCCTGATACCACAGTCAGGGCTTTGTTACCAGGCTACATCCTGTACTAGAAAGGATGGGCCTGAAGCATGGGCCTGGTGTAAGGCCTGAGGCCTGAACCAAAGTAAGCAAGAGTTAGCTGAAGAGAAACAGGCAGGTGGTGTCAAAAGCAGACGGTTGCCTGAAAGTCTTGGGACTTAACCCTAACTGTCTTGCCTGGAAAGGTTGAAACCATAGACAAAAGGTCCTAGAAAGTCTCCAGGAATGCTAGAGAAGCAGGAAGCGAGTTGACAGGAGGCCAGGAAAGAAAATGGAAACAGAATTTGGGGTTTTGAATTGGAAGCAGTGATGTGCCTGTTGTGTGATCATGCCTGGAAGATGTGAATTAAGCCAGGAACCTGGGCAAGCAGAATCCAGCGACTTTCTTGGCTAGGGAAAGACTAAATCTTGGAACAAGAGAGATGTGAGTAGAACAGGGAATTTTTAGTCAGACGCTACTAGGTTATTTTCTTTATTTTTTTAGTTTGTTGGACTTCTTTTTGCTAAGCACATGTAACTATCCCCCTTTACCCTAGAACTCTTCAAACTGAATCCCAGGGAAGCGATTTTCTGCGTTTTAATCTTTCTTTTTTCAGTTTCTTTGTAACACCTAGCAACCAAGTAGATACGCTGGAGGGCAGTAGATATGCTGGAGGGCAGGGATAGGGTCCAGAGTGACCTAGACAGATTAGAGGATTGGGCCAAAAGAAATCTGATGAGGTTCAACAAGGACAAGTGCAGAGTCCTGCACTTGGGATGGAAGAATCCCGAGCATAGTTACAGGCTGGGGACCGACTGGCTAAGTAGCAGTTCAGCAGAAAAGGACCTGGGGGTTACAGTGGATGAGAAGCTGGATATGAGTCAACAGTGTGGCCTTGTAGCCAAGAAACCTAATGGCATATTAGGGTGCATTAGGAGGAGCATTGCCAGCAGATCCAGAGAAGTGATTATTCCCCTTCATTCGGCTCTGGTGAGGCCACATCTGGCGTATTGTGTCCAGTTCTGGGGCCCCCACTATAGAAAGGATGTGGACGCATTGGAGAGGGTCCAGCGGAGGGCGACCAAAATGATTAGGGGGCTGGAGCGCATGACCTATGAGGAGAGACTGAGGGATTTGGGTTTGTTTAGTCTGCAGAAGAGAAGAGAGAGGGGGGATTTGATAGCAGCCTTCAACTTCCTGAAGGGAGGTTTCAAAGAGGATGGAGAGAGGCTGTTCACAGTAGTGACGGATGGCAGAACAAGGAGAAATGGTCTCAAGTTACAATGGGGAAGGTCTAGGTTGGATATTAGGAAAAACTATTTCACTAGGAGGGTAGGGAAACACTGAGATGGGTTCCCTAGGGAGGTGGTGGAATCTGCATCCCTAGAGGTTTTTAAGTCTTGGCTTGACAAAGCCCTGGATGGGTTGATTTAGTTGGGATAGGTCCTGCCTTGGGCAGGGGCTGGACTTGATGACTCCTGAGGTCTCTTCCAGCTCTATGGTTCTATGATTCTAAGTAATGTTTCACCAAGTGTATTTGTTTTGTTAATAGACGTCACATTTTTAAAACCATGATCTGATTCCTGCATCCTAGAGGGCGGAAGGTTCTGTATGCACGTGCCTAAGACAGCAAGCCATACTTCTAGGAGAAATTACAGGTTTTCAAGCTCTCTCTGGAGGGAGTGTCAAGGACAAGGAAGGTACCCCACAGGAGGGAATTCTGAAATGCGCCTGTCTGGTTCTCAAAGGGGTTTGTGCATTTGGATGATGGCAGCAACACCAACGCAAGGCTCCAGTGGCAGGGTATTTTAAAGTCTCTTGTGGGCCCCCACCTTCTGCACTTGGAGTGCCAGAGTGGGAAACAGCCTTGACATGACCCCTCTCCAATTTATCAACATCCATCTGGAATTCTGGTCACCAGAGCTGGGCACAGAACTCCAGCAGCAGAAGTTCAAGTGCCGAATAAAGAGGCTAAGTCGGTTCCCCACTCTGGCACTTGGAGTGCAGAAGGTGTGGGCCCAAAAGAGACCTTAAAATACCGTGTCTCTATGGGCTTCTGCTTCAAAACTCCCCAAGGTCACAGATTCCCTGAGCTTAGGAGGGTTGCTGCCTCTACCCAAGTGGAAAAAAACTTTTTCTTCTTGAACGCAGGAAGAAGTCACTTGGGAACGTATTCCAGAAGGGTACCCCAAACTCTTTTACACAAGAGCCAAAAGAAATCTGATGAGGTTCAACAAGGACAAGTGCGGAGTCCTGCACTTGGGACAGAAGAATCCCAAGCATTGTTACAGGCCTGGGACCAACCAGCTAAGTAGTAGTTCTGCAGAAAAGGACCTGGGGTTTACAGTGGATGAGAAGCTGGAGATGAGTCAACAGTGTGCCCTTGTAGCCAAGAAGGCTAATGGCATATTAGGTTGCATTAGGAGGAGCATTGCCAGCAGATCCAGAGATGTCATTATTCCCTTTTATTTAGCACTTGGAAAGAAAAAAAGAAAAATGAAAACAAACTGTAATTTCTGATAGCTGTCCTCTTAGTCTTAGGCAGGTATACACAGACCTCCTATTACTTTCCAGGATACAAAATCAGATCATAGCCTTAAAATAGGTGATTATATTAAGAAAACAAAAAGGTATTCATTTGTAAAGCTGACTTGGCTGCTAGGAGTTATAGCGCAACTGAGAAAAGAACAGATTAAAACACAGACAATTGCATCCCTGGGATTCAGTTTAAAGTTATAGTGGGGAGAGGAGGGGATATGGATTTAGCACAGAGGAGTTTAACCAAACAACAAAACAAAAAAATAACCTGATCGCATCTAAATAAACATTCTCTATCTACTCAAGGATCCACACTTCCTAGGCCCAGGTATTATTTTTTTTAGGCATGATGTCCCTGCCCAGTTCAATTCATCCCCCCCCCTCATCCCCTTCCACAGCTCCAGGATTAAACTCACAAAGAAAAACAGCAGACAGATTCCCTTTTAATGCAGATCTGAACTCTTTCTTCTCACTGGTGCTCCTGGCTCCCTGCCAACACTTTCTAGCTAGCTAGGTTTAACCCTTTAGTCACTGAATACTGGGATGTTCAGAAAAGAACAGTGGGCTTCCCATCCATCACAGAAGCGAGACAACCTCTTTACTCCTGCTCAAGCGTTTCCTGTTTATACATCCCAGAATTACAATAGCTTTTTAAGCCCCAACGCCACAATGGGAGCTCATGTTCTGCTGATTACCCACCATGACCTCTACATCTCTTTTCCCCGCCCTGCAAGTCTGGCCCACAGAACCATGGGAAGTGGCATAGGCTAGCCTGGGCCAGGGCAAAGGAACACGTGGGCCTTTCTCTTCTCCATCTCTCCCTCTGCATCGCACAGCAGGGCGCAGGAGTGCCAGGGGGCTCTGTGGACGCTGTTTGGCTTAATGCCAGCGAAAGCAGGGTCTACAGGAGTACTTACGGGCTCCTAGTGTTAAGAGCTGTGATGTGGTTGCCTCAGCAGCGTGGCTCAGTGCTTCTGTTCTTGGAGCTCTGGTGTTATCAGTGGTCAGTGCAGGTAACGCAGCCTGCTCCTGCTGCAGATCTCGCTGTTATGCACAAAGACCGACCACAGACACCGTCTGGTGACAGAGGCCATGTTTATAGCTGTGTAGTCACAGATCTAGTGCCCTGGATTTGCGGTTACACGTGCACCAACTCAAGTGCTCCAGGACGAGGAGCAATTCAGTCAGTAAGTCTCTGTTGTCCCTTCGGCCATGCAAAGGGAGTAAGGCCAGGCACCCCAATATTTATAGCCTAAAATAAACTTGTCTGGTTTCGGACATTTGTTTGCTCCCTCCCCTTGTACCTAGTACCTTGAACCGAAAAATATTAGAGGAGACACTGTTGAGCATCCAGTGCGAATGCGTTCGGTGAGGCTAATCTTCGTGTTTTACCTCATCCCCGTTGCAGGGTTCCAGACCAAGGAGGATATCTACTGCCTCGCTTTAGCGAAGGCCCTGTACACTGTGCCCACGCCAGTGACTGCTGGGTTTTATGCACCATGGGGACATTGCAAAAACTGCTCTTACACAAAATCAAGGGTGAGTACTGCCCCGGGGAACGTAAGACGGGGAAGGAACCTTGTGGGGATGGGGATTAGTGGATGACAACTATCTCCAAAGAGCCAGAGCCACCCGTACTCATTTGCCGATTATGCAATCGCATAGGGGACCTGAAAATTTGGAGCAGCACTGGGTTTTCATGTCCACTCCACCCACCTGCCTCTTCCTATCCATGGTCTGTGGCTCTGCTTCCTCCAGCAGCAGAAGTTCTAGAAGATCTAGTTAATTTACAAGTGACAAAGTCTGCTCGAGCTACTGGCAGAACATCGACGACATGGTAATGAAGCCATTTAACAGGCATTTGCCAACCTCTGCTAAATGTTTGCTGAATTTACTGTGAGAGTCGACAGGACCTTAGTTTAAAATGTGTTTCTTTATTAGTGTGTGGATGAGGATTATAAAATCACATCGCTAAAAATTCAACATCCATCTGGGCTGCTGTTGGGCAGATGGGCACCAGTTTAATAGAACGGTGTAGGATCCCATCAATCCTAAGGATGGCTTTTCCAAGAGCTACCCATTCTTGATTGCTTCCCAGAAGGGAGGGATTGTGAAGCTGGAAGACCCTTCAGGAGGAGAGATTTAAGGCACTGCCAGGTACCTAACATATCTTCCTCTTTTATCTCAGAGAACATGGAAAACGAATCGAAGAAGAAAGACCAGGAGGAATTTCAGCGGACGCAGAAGATGCAGCGTGACAACACTGGCCGGGATCTACTCAAGCTCCTGTTACTCATGATCTTCTACCGGCCGGTCCTGACGGAGCAGCAGAAGTGGAGAAGGAACGTGAAACACGTCTTCATCCATTTCAGCGCCTGGGAGTACGCGGGCTGCGACCAGCTCTGGGCAGGCCTTATTACCACACTGTGCGACGGCATCGAAAGCCACTTTGGTCTCCTACCCATGAGCATTTACAGGACCATAGACAGGAAATGTAGCATCATCGAAAGACCAGGGGATCAGGAATGGGTTAGCAAGAAGTTCCTCTTCCTCCCGCTGTGGGTGGCTGTGATCCTTTTGATCATGGTAGCTATTGGGGTGGGTGGTCTCCTCCTAGTGTTTGGGATCCCCATAGGGGATGCCTCAGGAGACGCCATAGCTGTCGTGGAAGGCATTGGGGTGACGGCTGTCAGCGTCTCTGCAGCAGCTGCCATACGGCTCACTATTACAGTGGTACGAAACATTATCGTCACCCAGAAGAGCCAGCTGGAGAGACAGATGAACCAGACGGCTCTCAGCGCACAGCTGGGCTTCATGAGCTGCGTGAAAAGCGAAGTCAGGACAATCACTGGGTTCCTGCAGTACATGGAGATCTTCCAGCGGCGGAAGCTGCGCGTGGTGCTGGAGATCACCCACTTGGATACATGCAGCCCTGACAAGGTGGTGGGCGTCCTTGATGCCATGAACATTCTCCTCTCAGACGATGACGCCCCTTTCATCTCCATCCTGGCTGTTGACTCCAGCATCATTGTCGACTGCGTGGAAAGCTCCAAGTATATGAGAGGTATGGCCAACAACGGCTACGAGTTCTTAAACCGCATCGTCACCCTGCCCTTCTCTGTCCCTCGGATGGACTGCGACACCAAGCGGAGGCTGATCAGGAATATCATCGCGCGCAAGGAGCAGCTAGAGGCAGAGGTCGGCTTCCGGCAGGATGGCAAGATGGAAGCCAGCTCTGACTTCCTCAACATCTCTCGCTACCATTCGGCCAACCACGATGCCCAGAATCCAGTTGCAGAGGACAGCCAGATACCTCTCATGGTTGGAACCCCAGCGCTGGGAACCGGCAGCTGCGGGAAAGGTATCCGAGCCAAAGACCTCATTCAAGATGCTTTCGACTACCTCCTGGATGACGCCTTGAACGAATTCATGACAGACAACGTGGTGCAGATGCGGCGCATCGTGAACACCGTCACCATCACCATCAGGCTGCTGGCGAGTAACATCCCCAAGGATGAAGTGTGTCCGAAGAAGGTGGTGGAATGGGTGCTCCTTGCCAACCAGTGGCCGTGCCGTCTGAGCTGGCTCTTGCAGTGCATCGAGGATGAGGAGCAGAGGAGCCGAATGGGCAGCTGCCATGGAAGCCCGCTCCGCCCCGACATGTCTCTGTGGGAGGTCTACGAGAAGTACATGGAAGAGCTGGACATGCTGAAAGGCCAGATGGAAAAGCTGCTGGAACTGGACCAGGATCCCGAGCTGTTCCACACTTTCCTGTGCGGCAGGTTTCGGGTGGAGGAGGCCCTCTTCTACCTCCCCTTCACGGTCAATTTGGACCCATCCCTGAAAAGACAGATGGAGCTGCAACGTGGCAGCCACAGACTGAAACGGACAAAGAAATTCGACAAGCTCAGCGCCTGCACTCTGCTGGGTATGACGGTGGAGGATGTCTGCCGAGAGGTGGGTCACCCTTGGGTTTCCTTCCTTCGAGCAGGGCCAGCTGTCGATAGAATGTCCATGCCTCTTCATCGCAAGAAGAATGTCATTCATGTGACAGCAGCTGCCCACAGATGACGGCTACAGGCAGAGCCATCTTTGCAAATTGTGGGGCCCTGAATAATTGAGGGCCCTTCTGCAGGTTTGCCTGAGCCTTTTCCCCCCATGCAGCTTCTGCTGGAGGTCTGGTTGTTCCTACTACCTCCGTACCCCAAGCAGGGCTCAGGAACTAGAGCAGAGTTGCAGATCCTCTCTGCTTGCTAGCTTGCTGCTGCTGCTGATTTGAACCCCGTAGCAGATTTGAACCTAGGCCCTCTAGGAGTGTGTCTAAACTACATGGCTCCGTCGACGGAGCCATGTAGATGAGGCTGATCGGCAGAGGGAAATGAAGCCGCGATTTAAATAATCGTGGCTTCATTTAAATTTAAATGGCTGCCGCGCTCTGCCGACCAGCTGATGATCAGCTGTTTGTCGGCAGATCGGGGCAGTCTGGACGCTTCCCCATCAACGTGAAAGCCCTTTGTCAACCTCCCCGATAAACCTCATCCCACGAGGCATCAGGGGGAGGTCGACAAAGGGCTTTCATGTCGACGGGAGCGTCCACACTGCCCCGATCTGCTGACAAACAGCTGATCATCAGCTGGTCGGCAGAGCGCGGCAGCCATTTAAATTTAAATGAAGCCGCGATTATTTAAATCGCGGCTTCATTTTCCTCTGCCAATCAGCCTCATCTACATGGCTCCATCGATGGAGCCATGTAGTTTAGACACACCCCTAGAGGCCTCGACAGCTGGAGCCATGAAGGCAGCTGGCTCCCAGCTTAGGATGTAGAGCTCCCTTGTTCTTATCTCTGGCTGTAAGAGGTCCAATTGCCACACGAAGGGACAGTGAACCACACACACTAGGTGTGTGGATTACACTGCCAGCTGAGAGGAGCACGTGGGGGAGGGCGAAGGGAAAAGCCCTGCAGCAGACAGGACACAGCGTCCCCAGAGACGAACCGGCAGAGGCATATCCTCAGACATACAAGAACACATGGCTGCTGCATTGGGGAACTCAAAAATTTGGTGCCCAAATTTTCCGGTTCCCTATGCAGCTACATATTTCCCGTGGGCCTAGGGACAGCCCTGACTATGAGCCCCAGAGCTGGGAGAAAACTGTCCCACATAACTGGTGCATAACTGGAGGGAGAGGAGCGAGAACTAGTGGGGGTAGGATGTTGAGGGGAACAGGCGGTGTGGGATGGGGGCTTTCGGGGAAGGCACAGTGTGGGTTTGAGGCCTCAGGAGTAGGGGGGCACATGAGGGGGAATGGGCAGAGTGAGGATGAGGGGGAAAGGGTGATGTAGGGGGCCGGGCCACAGTCCGGGCTCTGCTAGTTCCCCCACTTTCTGCTGCTCCTGACTCTTGGTTTGCACAAGACATTTCTTCTTGGAACAACTCGGTTCCTTGGAGCTCTTTCCTCCAACCCCGAAGCCATTGGCTGGCTCTCCCCGGGTTCATCCTTTACGCTCTGAAGTGACTGGTCGGTTTTAAGACTGGGAGACCCGTAGCTGTCTATTATGCACTCCAGAGAGAAGAGAGGCAAAAACATAAATACTCTTGCTGGAGGCCTGCAGCGTAATACCCCTTATCCAGAATAACACACAAGAACCCTGAGGCTATGTCTACACTGCTAGCTTTTGCCTGCAGAGAGCATGCTAATGAGTGCCAAGAAGTTGCTAACGAGTGCTTCATTAGCATACTCTCTGCCTGCAAAGGCCCGCAGTGTAGATATAGCCTTAGGTCGAGAGGCCCAACTCCACCCCCGTCAGGCTGACTGCATGCTTCCCTCCAGCCTACAAGCAGGGTCAGGAAACCTTCCCTCTTCATTTCAACACACCCCTCCAGTGGTCCCTGCATTGCTAGCTTTTGCCTGCAGAGAGCATGCTATTTCCCCTGCCGTGCCAACTTGCTCAGCGGTGCCCCTAGCAGAATCCAAGCACACGGCAGTGGGGTGTGCAGGGTACCATACCTGGCCCCACAGCCGGCCGGCCCGCCTTGTTTGCTAGAATCTGAGCAAGCCCAGACAGGTTCCTCTCGGGAGCTATAGCGGACCCTTCCTAAAAACGTGTTTGGCGACATGTTCAGTAGATGCACGGCACTAACGGGTGCTCCCACTTCTCTTCCAGATGGACACAATCGGCTTGAAGGAGGAAAACGTCCCGCTGTACAAACAGAGGCTCAGGGACCATAATCTCAACGGGCGCGCGCTGGTCTACAGTGACAACACTGAAATCAAAGAGGCCCTGCACATGAGTCTTGGCGAATGGACCCTCTTTAGCATCCATTTCCTTGGAGTGTTTCCCCCGGCGAATTTGGCCTCTTCTGTGGTGTCCCCCGTCCCGTTCCACGTCAGGCCAGAGGCTCTGAAGAACATGGTTGCCTTAAGAGAGACTGTGGCGAGAGGGAGCAAGCTCTCTCTGAACAGCTCCAGGGAAGATCTTTGGGAAAAGAGATAACTCTGAATCCTGAACACAGAGGTGAAAGTGCCCTGGTGCGCAGCTCCAGCAAGAACTGCAAAGACCTGGGCTGCAATAGGACAGTACCTGTGAGAAACTGTAAAGTTACTTTCACGGCCGCCTGTACAAAACCAGAAGCAAGATCGGGGCTTTCGCCCACAATGTACCTCCCTGCGTCTCCAGTGACATCGCACGGATGAATCATAGAATCCTAGAGTTGGAAAAGACCTCAGGAGTCATCAAGTCCAGCCCTCTGCCCAAGGCAGGACCAACCCCAACTCAATCATCCCAGCCAGGGCTTTGTCAAACGGAGACTTAAACACCTCTAGGGATGGAGATTCCACCACCTCCCTAGGGAACCCAGCCCAGTGCTTCCCCACCCTCCTAGGGAAATAGTTTTTCCTAATGTCCAACCTAGACCTCCCCCGCTGTAACCTGAGACCACTGTTCCGTGTTCTGCCATCCCTCACTACTGAGAACAGCCTCTCTCCATCCTCTTTGGAACCTCCCTTCAGGAAGTTGAAGGCTGCTATCAAATCCCCCCTCACTCTTTGCTTCTGCAGGCTAAACAAACCCAAATCCCCCAGTTTCTCCTCATAGGTCATGTGCTCCATACCCCGAATCATTTTGGTCAAGCTCCCCTGGACCTCCTCCAATGCGTCCCCATCCTTCCTGTAGTTGGGGGCCCAGAACTGGACACAATACTCCAGATGTGGCCTCACCAGAGCCGAATAAAGGGGAATAATCACTTCTCTGGATCTGCAGGCAATGCTCCTCCTAATGCCCCCTAATATGCCATTAACCTTCTTGGCTACAAGGCCACCCTGTTGACTCATCTCCGGCTTCTCATCCACTGTAACCCCCAGGTCCTTTTCTGCTGAACTGCTGCTTAGCCAGTCGGTCCCCAGCCTGTAACAATGCTTGAAGCAATCAGATGACAAGAGAAGAATTAAGGATGCGGGGGGGGGGGGAGGAGGGGGGGACTGTACTGGGTCTGAGGGATTTGGGGCACATTCATGTCAACGGGGCTGGTGACAGACGTTGTCGGGCCCTGGGTAATGTATGGGAGGGGGTCGGCTCAAGACCCCCTCAAAGGGGCAAGGCTCTAGACCCCCTCAAAGGGGCAAAGCTAAAGGTAGGAGGGGCAAGGCGAGGGCCAATCAGGCCTTAGCGCCACCCACCCTGCACCAGACAGAGCTCTAGGATTGATTTCATTTGCCCGGGTCTCTGGCAGTGGCGGCTGCCATAATAGTCGATACAGTGACCCAGAGGCCTGGACCCTTTTAAATCATCAGCTCCCGGGACAACTGCCCCCTTTGCCTCTCCCCCTCCCCATCCGTGGCCCCTGTCTGTGGGGCTTCAGACCCTGGTGGTTAAAGTATTTTGGTCTGGTTAGTACAGCAGGGGACAGGGAGTTGGGACATACGAGTCCTATTCCTAGCGCTGCCACTGGCTTGCTGTGTTTTTGAACAAGCTACTCCTCCTTTTTGGGACTCAGTTGCCTCTGTAGTAAGTTGCGGGTTGGTAACATAAAATCAGCAGGCCCGAATAAAGGCCGGTAACATAAAAACAGCAACAGGCCTGAAATCTAGGAAGCAAGACTTTGGCTCAGTGGAACCGCAGGCAGGAAAGAGAAATAGTATAAGCCAGATCAAGCATAAAGGTCCAGGCACAGGTACCAAGCACATTTATAGAATCCTATAAATGGAAGAGACCTCAGGAGTCAACAAAAAAATCCTCATTAAAAAAAAAAATTGTTTGGTGTTCCTCGGTCTTAAAAAGTTTAAGAAACACTCGTCTAGACAGTACTGGGTCCTGCCATGAGGGCAGGGGACTGGACTCGACCTCTCGAGGTCCCTTCCTGCCAGCTACATGTGGCAATGAAACGGTAACTCGAACTAAGTCCTTAGTTCGAATTAACTGTTACATCTCATTCTATAGCCGCGCGGCAGTTACTTCGGGCTAGTGGAATTTCAAAATGGCGACCGGACGGGAACATGCAAATAAAGCCTGGGCTATTTAAATCCCGGGCTTCATTTACAACTCCGGTTGCCTGCTTTGCCTACCTAGCTCAAATTAACGAGCTAATGTAGACATACCCTTATTGACTAATTGAGTAGTCGATGGAAATTCCACCAACTACTGGATTAGCTGATTAAGCGCAATTTAACATCCCTCGGTTGAGCTACCACATATGTTTTAGAAAGACATCCAATCTTTATGGCTTGTGTGTAGTTCAACGCATTAAATTCCAAGCAGGTTGCTGAAGTTTCTTTTTTTCATCATGATTGGCAATTTGATCAGCCTTATACAGTAATGGATCTTTACCATTCCTCTGATTTCTTTTGTTCCCGATATATTTAAACATTTCCTAATTATCCTTTATGTTACTGGTTATAGATTTTTTCCCCCAATTTTAGCTTCTCCTATCAACTGTTTGCTTTTTCATAACGCGCATCCTCCCTTTTTTCCCATTTGCTTTATATTTTTTTCTTGTGGTGTTTATGACAAAAACTAAAACATAGGACATAAACTTTGAGTCCTATTTATAGTACTTTAGGTTGGTTTAATGGAAAAATGGGTTGATACAGAGTAAATTGGAGTTCAAAATAACCCTTTCTCGGGCAATTTTTCTCTCGAAAGCCTCACCTTTTTCAGCCTCCTTCCACTAACTTCTGATTTTAAATGTCTGGATTGTTAGACATGTGCTCAGGAAACCTTACCTGTCACTAAACATAGATTTTGTTTGTGTTAATTATAGATATGAATGGAGCTAGTTAATCCCTGTTGTAAGATTCCAGTGGAGCCAAAGAAAGTAAACAAGTAACTAATTTGGGTCAATCTTTCTACTTGACAGTCCCTAGGAATCTACCGTTTCAACATTTCCCGGGAACAGAAACACAAGTTAGAACAGTGATAGAAATGTAGCCGTGTTAGTCTGGTGTAGCTGAAACGAAATACAGGACTATGTAGCACTTTAAAGACTAACAAGATGGTTTATTAGATGATGAGCTTTCGTGGGCCAGACCCACTTCCTCAGATCAAATAGTGGATCTGAGGAAGTGGGTCTGGCCCACGAAAGCTCATCATCTAATAAATCATCTTGTTAGTCTTTAAAGCGCTACACAGTCCTGTATTTTGTTACAAGTTAAAACACTCATTAATTTTGGCTTCATTCAGCTTTCCCTTGGAACAAATTAAAAACATAGTTGATAAGTGGCAAAGTTGGTGCATGGGAGTGAAGGACACGTTAGCTCATTATGCCTACACAGGGGGATGTCACACTGGTCTGACCAGTTCCAAGGACAGTTGGGCTGCCATAGAAAGGGATGCAGAGCTGCTCTTCAGGAGCTCCATGGATTAGACCTATACTGCTGTTGAAGGAATTGGGGCTCTCAAATAAAAGAAGTCCCTTGCCTTAGAATCATAGAATCCCAGGGCTGGAAGAGACCTCAGGAGTCATCGAGTGCAGCCCCCTGCCCAAAAGCAGGACCAATCCCAACTCAATCATCCCAACCAGGTCTGTGTCAAACCAGGACTTAAAAACCTCTAGGGATGGAGATTCCACCATCTCCCTAGTTAGCCCATTCCAGTGCTTCCCCATTCTCTTAGGGAAAGAGTTTTTCCTAATATCCAACCTACACCTCCCCCACTGCACCTTGAGACCATCACTCCTCGTTCTGCCATCGTCACCACTGTGAACAGCCTCTCTCCATCCTCTTTGGAACCTCCCTTCAGATAGTTAAAGGCTGCTATCAAATCCCCCGTCATTCTTCTGCAGACTAAACAAGCCCAACTCCCTCAGCCTCTCCTAAGTCATGTGCTCCAGCCTCCTAATAATTTTTGTTGCCCTCCACTGGACCCTCTCCAATGCGTCCACATCCTTCCTGTAGTGGGGGGCCCAGAACTGGACATAATACTCCAGACGTGGCCTCACCACATCCCAATAAAGGGGAATAATCACTTCCCTAGATCTGCTGGCAATGTTCCTCCTAATGCACCCTAATATGCCATTAGCCTTCTTGGCTACAAGGGCACACTGTTGACTCATATCCAGCTTCTCATCCACTGTAACCCCCAGGTCCTTTTCTGCAGAACTGCTACTTAGCCAGTCGGTCCCAGCCTATAACAATTCTTGGGATTGTTCCAGTCAAGTGCAGGACTCTGCACTTGTCCTTGTTGAACCTCATCAGATTTCTTTTGGCCCAATCCTCCAATATGTCTTGGACACTCTGCACCATATACCCTACCCTCCAATGTATCTACCTTTCCCCCTAGCTTAGTGACATAGGCAAACTTGCTGAGGGTGCAATCCATCCCCTCATCCAGTCATTAATAAAGATGTTGAACAAAACCGACCGTAGAACCGGTCTTTGAGGTACTCTGCTTGAAACTGACCGCCAGTCCGACATCGAGCTGTTGATCACTACCCATTGAGCCCAACAGTCTAGCCCAATTTCTATCCATCTTACAGTCCATTAATCCAATCCATACTTCTTTAACTTGCTGGCAAGAATAAGTCCAGGTATATCACATCCATTGAATTCCCCATGTCCACAGAGCCAGTTATCTCGTCATAGAAAGCAATCAGGTTGGTCAAGCATGACTTGCCCTTGGTGAATCCATGCTGACTGCTCCTGATCCCTTTCCTTATTCTAAGTGCTTCAAAATGGATTCCTTGAGGATCCCCTCCATGATTTTTCCGGGGAGTGAGGTGAGGCTGACCGGTCTGTAGTTCTGTGGATTGTCCTAAGGAACATCTTGGTACCATTTACCTCCCACAAATAAAGTACATACCAACCTATGTTCAGGACCAGGTCAAAGTTGACAGCATAACAGATAGTAAGTTGACAGTATGAAGACTAGGAAGTAAGCCCCCTTCTGCAAGGTAAGGGATGGTAACCAGGTAACAGGGGGTAGCAACCTGATACATCAGGAATGTATAAAAGTTCACCTCAAATGGTGTTCACCAGCTGACTGTGTGGGGGCACTGGATGGTGCTCAGTGGGTGTTAGGACATTGCCACGGCTTCCATAAAGTGTAGCGGCGCAGCGCTGAGTCTGTTCGCTGGCAACTATTATTGCATGTTGTTACGCAAAAAATCTGCTTGGGCGATTTCGAATCTTATCTGGTTTGTGGTCTCTGGGGACTCTGGGCACGGAGACCACATCCAGCGATAGTGACTCGGCTCTGCAACTTTAGCGAAGAGCCAGGTGGCTTGTACCTCATGCAGTAGAGAAGGCTCCAGACTTACAAACCAGGTAACAGAACTTTTGCGTTCTCCTCCAGCAGCAGGCGCTCCGACACAGCTGGACTGAGTACAACACCTGCAAATAACCCAGTTAGTTAATGCAAGCATAAAGAGAGGCAGCCTGGCCAGATGTAACCATTCATTAACTTCCAGGCCAGAGAGGGCCATTGTGATCTTCAGTCTAGCCTGGCATCCTATGAGGTGCACACAGGCCCTTCTCTTCCACTTGTTTAAACAGAGGCACCCTGGGGCACCTTAAAGACTAACACGTGTATTTGGGCATCCGCTTCCAGGGGTAAAAAACACTTGGACCTGCTTTTCCTCCGCAACAGCTGATGCCCAAATAAATCTTCAAGGTGCCACAGGACTCCTTGTTAGTAATGACTGTTGGGGTTGCCCCTCTAAGGCTATGTCTACACTGCAGGCTTTTTGCACAAGAACAGCTGTTCTTGCGCAAAAACTTGCAGAGTGTCTACACTGCGTGCGTGTTTTTGCACAAGTATTACAGTACAGCATCAGCAAACAGGGCTTCTTCCGGAAGAGTTATTCCTCTCCCCACGAGGAATAAGCCCTCTTGCACAAGAGCTCTTCCAGAAGGCGGCAGTGTAGACAGGCAACATGAATTTCTTGCGCAAAAAACCCCTACGGCTAAAATGGCCATCAGAGCTTTCTTGTGCAAGAGAGCATCCGCACTGCCATGGATGCTCTTGTGCAAAAGCACATCTCTTCCGCAAAAGCACATGGCAGTGTGGACGCGCTCGTATGGAAGACCTTTTGCACAAGAACTCTTCTGCAAAACAGTTCTTGTGCAAGAAGCCCACGTGTTTCAGAGGGGTAGCTGAGTGAGTCTGTAACAGGAAAAACTTAAAACACAACATATAGTCACCTTAAAGATTAACAAACCGTGTCGATGGGATCATGAGTTTTCCTGGGCATAGCCCACTTCTTCAGATGACTGGAGTGTTGTATGTCCAGAACCAAAATGAATAGGGGAGGAAAAAATGGGAGGGGGGGGGGGGAAGGAGGCAGTGGGTATGTAAATATCAAAGGGAAAACCCAGCTGGTATGTAACGGGCACCACTGATAAGAGTTGTTGGGAATTTCCCAGGAACCGATCGGGGTTTCTTAGGAACAAGTTTAAAAAGGGGTGAGAATCGGGGTGAACTGGGTGGATGCCTGGGTGAGGGTTGGGTCGAACAACGCAGGGAGGGAAAAGCAGGAGCGTGGGGCGTGAGGGCAGGTGAGCGCTGCGGTGAAAGCCACGTGCGCAGGCCGGGCCGGGCCCCTCTCTCCTCCAGCTGACTTGCAACTTCCACTGCCGGCCCACGTGGCCCTCGAAGGGCGGAGCTTCCCCTTCCCTGCGCCCGCCCCTGGGGCCCTCCAGCCAATGGGAAGCGAGGGCTAATGTTGCTGGTGTTTCAACATTCGGAGCCGGCTGGCACAGCTGCTGCCGCGGGCCCGGGAGCTGCGAGCAGGCAGGAGGCGGAGGTGAGGGGCGGGGGGCGGTGAATCCTGGCCCCGCAGCGCAGGGGGGGTCCGGGTCCGTCCGGGGTTACCAGGCTGCGCGCTCCCCTCGCTCTTGGAGGCGACGCTGGTGCCAGTGTCTGCTTCAATGCGACCCTACAATAACAAGCCCCAATCGGCCGAGTCGCTGCTTGTTTCACCTCGTGTCCCCCTGCGCTGCAGAAATCCCGCCTCTGCTGGGCCAGCCCCGAGACACGGGGTTGCCCCTCGATTGTAAGCAAGCTGCCCCCTTCTCCCCCATGCTCCCCGTTCCCTGAGTATCAGTCCTGCCCCCGCAGCCTGCACAAATCTTCATCCTTTAGGACCAAATAGGAAGGGGAGGGGGCGAGGGATTATTTTCTTTATTCCCACCCCCCCTAACGGAAGGAGCTGTTCTCTGTGTCTGTGTTTACAAACCAAGGAACGTGTTTCTCCCTGGTTTGGGTTGGGGTTTTTTTTTTGCCTGTTTCTTGACAAGATTGATTGAAATGTTGGTCTGACTAGAGTAGTCCCAAGTTTAGCGCCCTGCCCTGAAGCAGGACGAAGTCAACCAAGACCTACGGGTTTGTCTAACCCTGTCTAATTCTTTCTTCCCACCCATGCTTCCCCAGAAGGGATCAGACAGGCTGTACACAGCGGGTGTTTAAGTCTCAGCTTGACAAAGCCCTGGCCGGGTTGATTTAGTTGGGATTGGTCCTGCCTAGAGCAGGGGGCTGGATTTGATGACCTTCTGAGGTCTCTTCCAGCTCTATGATTCTATGATTCCCTCCCCTTTCCTTCACCATCATTAATATCCTTTTGCAGTGAGTTCCAGAGGTTGATTATACACTTCAAAATACGTCCGTTTTAACTAGAGCTGGAAGGAAGTTTTCAGAGGGGGTGTTTTTCCATTGGAAAACACTGATTTTAGGGACCTTTTGTTTGGAAGGGGAAAACTCCACCATTTCAGAACATTAAAATGTAGTTTTCCATTCCTGAAATGACTCTTTGTTTGGTCTCTTTAAGGTTTATCTTCCGTAATCCACCGTAATACATTTAAAAATAGTTAAAATCTAAACAAAACGTGAATTTATTTGCAGAACTGTGTGTGATCAGGAAAAAAAAGTCAAAATCCTGGAATTTCTAGTCCCAATTCAACCCTACTTTTAGCCACCTTGGTGCCAGGGATGTAAAATCTCATTTAATTAGCTAACCAGTTAAACAATATGTTGAACCAGTTAACCGATTAAATGGGACACGTAGGACGTGTTAAAGATGGGCTTGGAGCAGCCCACACACCTACCCCCTTGGCACACTGCTGTGACTGCTGAGCAACCCTACCCGTGGCGTGCCAGAGTGCCCTCTGCCTATGGCTGGTGGAGGGCTGCTCCAGCCCCCTCTGGTTAACCATAACCGGCTTACTGGTTAACCATTCACTTCCAAACTTGGTGTCCCCACTGCTAACATTAGGACAGTGGTCCCCAACACGGTGCCCGCATTTGTATGCGCCCGCCAATTGCTCAGGGCTGGCCTGGCCCCGGGCACGTGGCGCATGTGCGGTGCCGGAGCTGGCCCCGGGCGCATGGTGCACAGTGAGCGCCGGCCCCGGTGGCGCCGCAGATTGGCTGCCCGCGCTATGGCCACGTGGCGCATGGGGGAGCGCAGGCTCCGGGCGTGCGGCACTTGCAGGGTGCGCCAGGCCTGGGCGCACAGCGCTTGGAGAGCGCCGGCCCCGGGCACGCGGTGCTTGGGGGGAGAGCGCCGGTCCCGGGCGCGCGGCGCTTGGTGGGAGGCCCGGTCCTGGGCATGCGGTACTTGTGGGGGGGGGGCGGCCCTGGGAATGTGTCTATGGGGGGGGCCCCGCCCCCGGGTGCGCAATGGGGGGCTCCGCTCCAGGGCGCCCTGCGGGCAAACAGCCACACCCCTTGGCGCCCGGCAACCTCAAATGGTTGGGGACCACTGCATTAGGAGAAGCCATTGGCTGCCTCCCCTGCCCCGCCACATTCCTTCTTTGACATTCCCCTGCTCCCATGGGGGTCACGCTGCCCCCCTTTGAGAGCTGATGCTGAAAAGTGCTGGGAAAGCTCGGGGCGATTATCTGCCTGACCCTGGTGAATAGGAGCTGCCAAAGGCCCTGAAGTGTGACAGACCCTGGAGCTGTGACCGGCCCTTTCACCCAGCAGGATGTGCCTAATGCCCCAGAGGACCAAGGGATGGTGGGCGTGGCACTTCAAGCACACCTTGATTTTCTTCTGTCAGGGCTGGGGCATCGGACCGTCCAGGCTGGGTTCCTGTGATTTCCCGCGCGTGCTGGGCGGATGGTTTCCTGTCCAGTGCAGATCGCTGCTGGTGCGGGACCTCTGCATATAAATGCTGGGTAAGTCCTGGTGGGTTTTTAATGGGCAGTGTCATGTGGTTTGGTAACTCAGGGTGCCCCTGTATAAAACTATGGTACGCCCACATCTTGAATACTGTGTACAGCTGTGGTCTCCTCACCTCAAAAAAGATATTTTGGCCTTGGAAAGGGTTCAGAAAAGGGCAACTAACATGATTAGGGGTTTGGAACGAGTCCAATATGAGGAGAGGTTAAAGCGATGGGACTTTTCAGTTTAGAAAAGAGGAGACTGAGGGGGGATATGATAGAGGTCTATAAAAACATGAGTGGTGTGGAGAGGGTGAATCAAGAAAAGTGATTTATTAGTTCCCATAATAGAAGAACTAGAGGACACCAAATGAAGTTAATGGGTAGCAGGTTTAAAACTAATAAAAGAAAGTTCTTCTTCACACAGGGTGTAGTCAACCTGTGGAACTCCTTGCCAGAGGAGACTGTGAAGGCTAGGACTATAACAGGATTTAAAGAGAAGCTAGATAATTTCACGGAGGTTAGGTCCATAAAAGGCCATTAGCCAGGAGATAGAAATAGTGTCCCTGGCCTCTGTTTGTGGAAGGCTGGAGAAGGATGGCAGGAGACAAATCGCTTGATCATTGTCTTTGGTCAACCCTCTTTGGGGCACCTGGTGCTGGCCACTGTCAGCAGACAGGCTACCCAGTACTGCCGTTCTTATGTTAGGGTTCTTGGTTGGGGCACAGGGCAGAGCCCATCGGTTCAGAGCTGCTAAGAGCAGAGTTATTTGCACTTACGTCCCAGCCAGACTCCCTCGTATCCCCTAACGCAGGGCTGGGGGGATCCTTTTTTGGGTCAGGGGCCACAGAGAAATCCGTCGGGCCTTGTAGGAGTTGGGCGGCAGGAGTGGAGCTTAGTGCCTACGGGGCCAAGGGAAACAGAGAGGGCACCATGTCCACAGGGCCGGGGTGCCATTTTCCCTAGGGCCTCCGGGGGGGTGGGGGGGGGGGAGTGTGTCTATGGTCTAGGAGCCAGGGCCCACCAAAGATGAATCCGACCCAGGCTCTGGTACATCTCTGCAGCGCTGCCGGCCGGTTCCCCCACCTCTTGGTCCTCAACCCAACTAGACCCGCTTCCCGACGGCTGGTTGCCCCCCGGCCAGCCCCGCTCCCTCCAGCCCCCTCCCAGCCAGCCCTGCTTCCCGGCGGCCGGTTCCCCCCCACCCCCTCTCTTCCAGCCAGTCCCGCCCCCCCCCTCCCCCCCGGCCCCTGCTGTTCGGTATTTTTTTTAAACCATCTGGTAACCCTAGCAGGTGGGGGTGAAAAGTGCATGGAAATGCCCGCACAGGCGCGTCTGGAAATGAGATGCTGCTCTAACATCTCCGCCTCTGTTCACTTCCAGCCCCTGCCTCGTGGCGCTGGCCCCCCCGTGGCCTGGGCAGGCCCCCCAGGCGCACCATGGCCCAGCATAGCAAGCTGCAGAAGCACGTCCTGAGCCTATACAGGCAGTTCCTGCGCGCCGGCCGGGAGAAGCCGGGATTCCTGCCTCGCATCCAGGCCGAGTTCCGGAAGAACGCCAGCATCCCCCGGGCCGACGTGATGCACATCGAGTATCTGCTCCGCCGTGGCCAGAGGCAGCTGGCGCAGCTCCGAGACGCGAACACCAAACAGATGGGCACCTTTGTCCAAGCCAAACCCGAGGAGCAGTGACCCCTGCTGGTTGGCGCAAGCGTCTGTCTTGTACTGGGACAGTTGGGGGTGAATTCACAGATCAGCCTTCCTGGTTCTCACATCCCTGTGCACCCCTCGTGTCCAAACACAGGTGCCTGGCTTGGCATTTGCTGAGCTAAGGTGTCTTTATTGGCAGCCAAGCTTTTAAACAGTTCAGGTGTGGATGGGTGATCTGGAGGAGATGCTCTTGTTTCCAGGACCTGGTACACAATTCATTCTACCCCTGCTGGCTCCTCTCTTCGGGTATGTCTACACTACAGCGCTAGTTCGAACTAAGCTAATTCGAACTAACGCGTCTAGAACTAAAAACTAGTTTTGCTAATTCGAACTAGCAAGTCCACATTGAGTGGACTCTGAACAGGGCTTAAGGATGGCCGGAAGCAGTGCCAGCAGGGCATCAGAGGAGGACTTAGAGCGTGGAGATGCAGTCTCAGGCTAGCCGAGGGCTGCGCTTAAAGGGTCCCGACCCCCACCCCGGACAGACAGTTCTAAGGGGTGCCCCGCTTGAAAACCAGTCCTGGCTTGGAGTGCCCGGAGTACCCACACTGGGCACATCACACCACTCAGCCATCAGCCCGGCTGCACTTGCCGCAGGCTGCCATCTGGGGAGAGGGGGTAATCGGGGGGCTGCAGGAGAGCTTCCACCCCCAGAAGCCTGCAGAGCCAGCCCAGTCCTCCCCATCGGGGGCTCGTACCCCATTCCTCCCTCACCTCCTTCCACTTACCCTTCCCTAGCCCCCCTTCTTATTGATGTACAAAATAAAGATAACGTTTCTTCCAACATTGACTATGTCTTTATTGAACAAAACTGGGGGAGACTGGGAAAAGGAGGTGGGAGAGGGGAAGATTAAGGCTGGGAGAGGGGAGGGCAACTAACATGATCAGGGGTTGGGAACAGGTCCCAGATGAAGAGAGGCTACAGAGACTGGGACTGTTCAGCTTAGAAAAGAGGAGACGGAGGGGGGGACAGGATAGAGGTCTCTAAAAGCAGGGGTTTGGGTGGAGAGGGTGCATTCAGAAAAGTTCTTCATGAGTTCCCATAAAGAAGGACTAGAGGACACCAAAGGAAAGGACTGGGTAGCAGGCATGAAACTAGTAAGAGAAAGTTGTTCTTCACAAAGCAAAGAGTTAACCTGTGGAACTCCTTGATGCAGGAGGCTATGAAGGCTACAACTAGAACAGTGTTTAAAGGGAAGGGAGATCAAGTCATGGAGGTTGGGTCCATGGAGTAGTCTTAGCCAGGGGGTAGGAGTGGTGTCCCTGCCCAAAGTTTGTGCAAGGCTGGAGAGGGATGGCACGAGACAAATGGCTTGGTCACTGTCTTCGGTCCATCCCCTCCAGGGTCCCTAGGGTTGGCCGCTGTCGGCAGACAGGCTACTGGGTTAGATAGACCTTTGGTCTGACCCAGGACGGCCATTGTAAGCTCAGGGCTCAGGGTCGGGGGTCTCAGTGGACCCCCTTGATTTTCACGCACACCTGCTCCTGGGTGGCCAGGCTGGCAGCTCTCCTGCCCTAGCCGGCCACTTTCCTGTGACCTAGTGCGGAGGTCGTGGACGAGGTCCACGATGTCCGCACTAGCCCAGGTGGGTGCCCGCCTCTTGCGGTCCCGGGCAAGCTCCCGGGATTCGCCAGCCTGGTCCCGGGAAGAGGGGGTGGGCTGGGGGACATCGGGTGGGTGGCTCTGTGCCGTGCCAGGTGCAGGGTCTGCCGGCTGGGTACTGGCAGGCTTGCACCTGGCATGGGCACCGTAGCCAGCCCGTGCCCCTTTAAGGGGTCTGGGGCCGGGAGGGGGGCATAGAGTTTCCCTGGTGTTGGCCAGAGTGGCCACCAGGGAAACCTGGGGAGGGCTAGCCTCCCACTAGTTCGAATTAAGGGGCTACACACCCCTTAATGCGAACTAGTAAGTTCGAACTAGGCTTAAGCCTCGTAAAATGAGGTTTTCCTAGTTCGAACTATTCGCTCCGCTAGTTCGATTCAAATTCGAACTAGCGGAGCGCTAGTGTAGTGGCTATGAATGTTAGTTCGAACTAACGTCCGTTAGTTCAAACTAACATTGTAGTGTAGACATACCCTCTTTTAGTTTTGTTAATAAAAACAACTTTTTTAAGGCGACGCTATGATTCTTGTATCCTAGAAAGCAGCAGGAGGTCTGTGTACGCAAGCCTAGACTGAGAGGTCATCTAGCAGAGATTACAATTTGTTTTCTGTTTTTCTTTTCCAAGCTCTCTTGGCGGAAAAGAGTTTGGGGATACCCCCTTGGAAGAACTCAAAGCCTAAGAAGAAAGGTGGGTTTTTTATTCACTTGGCAGAGGCAGCTACCTCCCAAGGTGAAGGGATCTGTGACCTCAAGGAAGCTGGTTTTTATTTTTAAGCAGAATGCTGTTAAGGCAAGGTCTTTAAGGTCTCTTGCAGGTCTGTACCTTCTGCACACAGAATGCCAGAGTGGGGAACAGAGTTGACCACCCTCCCCCTCCAATGGCAACAGCCTCCCTGCTCTCTGCCTCCAGGCTGCGCTGACACCCCAGAAGCATCTGAGCCCCGCCCGGCCTGACCCCATGGGCCTGGCGTGGGGAGCTGGGCCCAGTGACACCCCAGGGGTGGGATCCAGCTGAGTGCCAGGTCCCAGCTCCACAGGGAACGCCGCCGCCCTGCAGCCTGGGTCTGGGCGGGGAAGCAGGGACCCGGGGAAGGATTTAGGCCCCGGGGACAGTAACTGGCCATGAGCTCCCAGGGCACCGCGGGGCAGCTGGGCCGATGGGCCCCTGGGCTGTGTAACGAGGGGGCAGGGAGCAGGCACCGGGGGGGGGGGGATTTCCCCAGCCTGAGGCCTTGGGGAGGCCGATCCTGGATCATGCGCCCGGCTCGGGCCCCATTTCAAAGGCTGCTGGCAAAGTGCAGCGGGGGCAGGGCAGGACCCTCTGCTGCTAGAGGGGATTTGCCGACTCCCTGGGCTTCCTTGGCTCCATTTTCTCCCACCCCCTGCGAGTTAGCCCAGGCTCTCACACACTCACCGAGCAGCAAGAGGAACAGAGACAGGAGCATCGGGGCTGCGGCAGGAACCGAGAGGGTGGAAATGGCCAAACGACGTCGGCTTCTGACGAGACCAGGAAGGGACAATCTGCAGTCGCTGTCTGCTCCGACCTGCCCCCCGCTGCCCCTCTGGGCTCACAGCAGAAAGCCCCCCTCCCCGTGCAGAGTCTCTGCCAGCCCCTCAGGGCTGGGCTGGGAACCCAGATGCTGTCGCTGCTCTGATCCTCGTCAGGGCGTACGGTGAGGGAGCAGAGATGCCGCGGCCCTTCTGCTCTGCCCCATCCTCTCCTCGTGTCTGATCGTCACTGTTCTTCATTTCCTGTCCTCTACATACCCCACCACCACCCACATCTTTATTTAGCGCCGGAAGCCTGAGAATCAAACACGTGTAGTTACAGGACTCAGCGAAAGCTACCATGTTAGATGTAGTCCTGGCCTCGCTGGAAGGTTTAACATGAACTACACTGAACTCATACATAGAGCTCAAAGTGCTGTATCAGGGAAACAGGTGGGGAAACTGAGGCACGGGAAGGTGGGAATGGGAGTGTCCTGAAGTCACCCAGCAGGACAGAGCCAAGAATAGAAGTCAAGTCTTTGTCTATACATTCAGCATTAAAACACTGAGCGCACCGGGTGATTTTTTACACCTCTAAGCAATGTTCCCTCTAATTATTTTCATTTGTGTGCGCCATAAATGTTGTTATGTGCACTGAGGTATGTGTGGATATGCATCACCAGTGGCAACACCTATTCCCGGCTATGGGCACTGTGCTCCTCAGCTGGGCTGCATATAAATGAAGGGTAGCGGTGGTCGGAGACTCTCTTCTAAGGGGGACGGAGGTGCCCATTTGTCACCCTGACATTTCATCCCAGGAGGTATGCTGTCTGCCGGGGGCCGTATCCAATATGGTACGGAAGCATTGTCGAGGATTATCCGGCCCTCTGACTACTATCCCATGCTACTCATCCATGTGGGCACAAATGATACTGAGAGGTGTGACACTGAGCGGATCAAGAGTAACTACAGGACACTGGGGGTATGTCTAGACTACAGGCTTTTGTCGACAGAAGTTTTGCCAACAGATACTGTGGACAAAGCTTCTGTCAACAAAGAGCGTCCAGACTACTTACAGTTCTGTTGACAAAGCAGGCTGCAATAACGCCTTTTATTGACAGAACTCTGTTGACAAAAGGTGTTATTCCCTGTAGAATGAGACCACCTTGGCTTAACCACGAGATCTTGCATGATCTAAAAATAAAAAAGGAGTCATATAAAAATGGAAAGTAGGACAAATTACAAACGATGAATATAGGAAAACAACACAGGAATGCAAGGGCAAGATTAGAAAGGCAAAGGCACAAAATGAGCTCAAACTAGCTATGGGAATAAAGGGAAACAAGATGACTTTTTATGAATACATTAGGATGAAGAGGAAGCCTAAGGACAGGGTAGGCCCACTGGTCAGTGAGGAGAAACATAACAGGAATGGCAGAGATGCTTAATGACTGCTTTCTTTCGGTCTTCACTGAGAAGTCTGAAGGAATGCCTAACATAGTGAATGCTAGTGGGAAGGTATTTAGAAGATAAAATAAAAAAAGAACAAGTTAAAAATCACCTAGAAAAGTTAGTTGACTGCAAGTCACCAGGGCCTGATGAAATGCATCCTAGAATACTCAAGGAGCTGATAGAGCTGAGCCTCTAGCTATCATCTTTGGAAAATCATGGGAGACAGCAGAGATTCCAGAAGACTGGAAATGGGCAAATATAGTGTCCATTTATAAAAAGGGAAATAAGAACAACCCAGGAAACTACAGACCAGTTAGCTTAACTTCTGTGCCATGGAAGATAGTGGAGCAAGTAATTAAGGAAATCATCTGTAGACACTTGGAAGGTGGCAAGGTGATAGGGAACAGCCAGCATGGATTTGTAAAGAACAAATCATGTCAAATCAATCTGATAGCTTTCTTTGATAGGAGGCAGAGGCAGGCCGGGAATGGGCCGGGACTGAGCCGCGTTCTCCTTTCCCCGGGGAGGGGTGACCCTGGGCCTTTCAGGGGGGCTCTTGTGTGACTGCAGCTGGGCCCCAGACTGGGGAGTGGCCGTTAGTGGATCCCCTTGTTCCATCCTCCGGAGTGACCCTTCAGTCGGGGCCATTGCTCAGGGTTGTCTCCTCACAAGACCGGCCCTGCCCCCGCCCCTGCCCCCGCCCCCACCCCCACGCCCGCCCCCGCCCCAGGAGCTGTCTCTGTCCGTCCACTTAGCTTAAAACCACCTCGGCAGCCGTTTTCATGGGACGTGCAGCCCCAGGATGCTCAGGGACCCCCCCTCTTCTCTCCCCTCCGAACTCAGCCGACTGGCCAAGGATGGGTCACCACGTGGCCCAGCTGGGCCTTTTCATTTTGGACCCTTCCGAGGACGTCAGCCAGCTGGCCCGGGAGGGGGTGCACTGCCTCTGCTAACTCCTCCTGCATCACAGGGGTAAGGAACCCAGCTGGGACCTGGGCCCCAGGGACACCCTGAGGGTGCCGGCGGCGGGGGGAGGGGACCCAGCCCTTTTCCCCAGACTGGCCCAAGGGGGGATGCGTCCCTCTGTGTTCCCGTCCTTCTGCCTCCTTTGCCCCTCCATTTGCCCAGGGATGCCTGCAGGGACCCGTGCGAGGGGAAGGGCTCAGACCTGCCAGCAGAATGACCCTGTTGTGTCTCTTGCAGGCCTCAACATCCACGAGACAGAGGACCTGTGGTGCAGGCACTGGTATAAGGAGAGGTGGGTCCTGGCTCACAGCAACACAGTCAGGGTGGGAGAGGTAAGGACGCGCTGCCAGGGCAGGGCAGGGCTCAGGGGTGGGCTGCCCCTTTGTGACGCTGTCCCGGCGTTTCAAGGGGGCGGCTCTTCCTAGGGGCAGTGACGCACGGAGCCCTGGATCTCCCGTAGAAGGGGAGACAGGGGGGGGGGGAGGTAACGCTTTCTGATGTTGGCCAGTGGTCTAGGGCTGCTCTGTTCTGCGGAGGGGGGTGAGGTCTGGGAGGATCCTGGGGGCAGGAGGAAGGTGTGACCTGGGGCAGGGGTTGGGGTGCAGGGTCAGGAGAGCGTCCAGGTGCAGGGTCTGGAAGGGAGTTTGGGGAAGGAGGAAGCTGTTTTAGCCTCAGGAGTTGGGGCCGGGCTCTGGGCCATTAACTGAAGCCTCGTGTCCTCTTGATTTCAGGTCTTTGGGCAGCTCTTCTCCCAGGAGCAGGAAAACTCCTTTTTGGAGACGGCTCTGCTTGCTGCCCACTCCCCCCTGCGGTGCCCCAGCAAGGCTGGGCTGGTCCTGGCCCACGCCCTGCAGGGGCAGGCCCAGCACGTCCTCGGCTACATGGTGAGCAGCCAGAGCGGATGCAGGAGAGTGGGGAGGGTCAGGGTCTCCTTCCCATCCCCTCAGGGAGTCCACCCCGCCCTTTTCCTCAGGCTGACAGAATCCCTCCTGCCCCTGCGAGCGTCCTTGGGGTTGGGGGAGGCTCTGCACACACAAGCCGTGTCCTGGGAGATGGGAGGGGGGAGAGGTGTCAAGAGCCCTGGGAGGGGGGTCAGGAGCTCACCCTACGGGCTGCTGGCCTGACAGGGGGGTGAGCAGGGAGCAGAACAAGTCTCAGCACTGGGGGCAGGAGGGTGGAAATGCTGGGGGGGGCCCAGTACCCCTGACTCCCTGGGGATGGATCTTTGTCTGACAGATTCTGCTTCCCTTGCAGCAGGAAGACAGCCAGTGAGCGCACCAGGAGCTGAGGAGGCAGCAGCTGCGTCCCCACTTCCAACCCTGCAAATTGTATATAATTGTATTTTAATTATGATTAAACAACATTTGAAAGAACTTTTGGAGCAGGCTTGGTCAATCATTGTTAATCCTTCAGTCTCTCCATACGCAGCCAACAGTGGACAGCAGTTTTATATTCTGGAATGCAACATTAAAACATTAGACGGAAAGTCACTTTAAAAGGGAAAATCGAGAGGTTCCCTTTCAATCTGATGGCAACAACTCATTTACCTTTTTTTTTTCATTACCCAGATTTTTGTGAAAATTGACAAGTTTCTTTGAGGTGTTTCAATTTTGATGAAACTGCATTTTCCAGTGGAAAAGCATTGCGCTGGAAAAATTCCAGCCAGCTCTAGGAAATAGGTAATACACCAACCAATGGCTCTCAGGAATATGTAGCATAGCTCAAGAGTGTACTAGAACGAATAAAACGGCCTTGTCATGCACTGCAAGAGGCTTTTTGTGTTCAGTTATTTCCTTTTTTTAAAAGCCCTTCACCCCAGACAGTTGCAGCTTCCATCCGTGCAGGACTCTGCTGGAGAACACACAGCACGCTGGCTGCCCAAGTTTATCGTCCACATGATGCCCCCTCTGGGAAAGGTGAGAAGGTTGCTCTGTGGTTGTTTGGTCCTCTGGTCTCAGCTCCTCACTGGTTCCCCTGCACAGACATCCCTCTCTGAAGAGCTACACAGCACTTGAGTTGCAACCTTTTCTGTCACTTCACATAGCACCATGATCTGATCTATGTTGATTTTCGTCTGGCTTTTGGCATTGTCCCTCATGGCATTCACACCGGAAGACTGGGGAAATGTGGTCTAGATGAAATTAGTATAAAGTGAGTGAACAACGGCTTCTACATTTGTAGATTACTCCAAAGTGGGATGGGCTGCAAACACATTGTAGAATGGGATTACAATTCAAACAGATCTTGAGTAACTGGGGAATTGGGCTGGTATCCCGGATTCTGACTGCACCTTTATACAGCCACAGCCTCCTGCCCCGGCACCAACACTGACAGCGGATGGTGATGGCTTCCCCCATGGCAACCACCCGGCCGGGGCTGATGGAGATGGAGGGTCTGGGCGCAGGGAGCTCTGCATTTACACACAGACAGGAGTGAGCTGGGGAGGCACAAACTCCTCCCCGTGTGTTAGCACCCACCCCCAGGGACAGCGCCGGGGCTCACAGACACCTCTCTGCACCCACAGGGGCCCTGCGGGCTGGGGACTGATCTCTGCCCCCCTTAGAACAATCTGGAGTCCCCCCCGACTGCCCTGGGAGTAGGGCCTGGTTCAGATCTAAGGCCCCCAGTGTCGATCCGCAGTCACCCCCCAACTGCCCTGAGGACCCGTCCGGATTCTCATCTAAGCCCCCCAGTGTCAAAACAAGGAGGTGGAACTCAGCTTTGGGGTGAACATTCAGGTATCAACAGCTCTTCTCTGTCCCCACCTGTCCCAAACAGAGATACTCATGTCCCAACACCCTGAATTGCTCCGCCAGCCAGCATCCTGGAGAGGAGTCAGCTCATTAGGGACCAGAACTCAGAGCGATTGGATCCCACACCCTGGTCTCGGATCTTCCACACACACACCTGCCATAGGCACGTGCACCAGCTGTCTCTGATACTCACCGAGGAAGAGGACAGTGATAGCAGATGCCATGATGGGGCTGTGAGGGGCCCCTTAGCACCACCACCAACGCCCCGGTGCCCAGTTCTACCCAGTCCCATATAAGGAGCTCAGATGCTAGCTGCAGCTACAGGAAGATGTCGATGTCTTGTCACTTCCTGCGTCCGTCACACCTTGTCTCTGATCTTCAGGTGAAATCTAGTGCGGTCACAGTTAGCAGCAAAGGTCCCTGCACAAATCAGGAAACCCTGCAGCCAAGTGTCACGTAGCTCGCAGCTGGCCTGTTTGTTTTGGGGAGGGGGAAACTGGTCACCATCAAAGTACTCTGTGTCCTGGGCTAATGTGCATCTGAGCGAGATCTAGGAAGTCGCAGTCTCATCTTCCATCTTTAATCGACGACTATTTCCTGCAGATTACACACACCCCTTTTTTTACAAATGATCCAAAGGATGGCATCACAAGCCACGTGACTGAGGGGGCAGAGTTAAGGGCATTTGGGGGACAGTCACTGTGTCATTTCCAATTGCTGGAAAGTTTGATTCTGCAGCCTCCCCTCCTAGCCTGCAAACCTGCCGCCATGTGACATGGGCCCTGGTGCCATGCATGGAGAGGACGCAATGGGGGGCACCTGGGTTTGCTGCCTCTTATGCCATAGTTCAGCGGTGATGATGGCTTAATGCCTGGAGCTAAGCGTGTTTTCTCTGTGTGTGAATTAAATCAACCAAGTTCAAAAGGAAACGGAAACAAGATAAATTCGATCCTGTGCCCCCAGTAGGTTACCAATGAGGAGAGACCCAGGGACTTACTCATGCCCCACAGATACCCTGCCCCCAAGTGGCCAGTGGGTGAGTGGCCAGGTCCCTAGCAAGGGATGGGACACGGGCTGTGTTTGTGCTGCCGCTGGCTAGAGAGCAGGAGAAAGCTGGGGGCCAGGAAGGTTTGATTCTGATCCTGGCTCTGGGAGGCGAGTGGGGACTAGTGGTTAGAGTCGAGGGCCTGGCAGGCAGGACTCCTGAGTGTTGCCAGCAGAGGTCGCCGTAGGGCAGAAGAGGGGGTTGAGAGAAATGGGACGGGAGCTGCAGGGCAATAACGGTTGGGAGGGAGATGAGCCGAGGATAGTGCTGAGAGATGGGGGAAGGGGTTTGAGAGCAGACAGGATGGGGCAGAAAGGACGGAGATTTGAGGGGACATGGGAAGGGGCAGCAGGGCGGAGGTTTGGGGGGAGATGGAGGAAGGTCCAGCGGGGGCCACAGACATTGTTGGAAGGGGGTGGCGAGAGGGGGGATGGGAACGGTTCCCCCCTCACCGAGTCAGGGTCAGCGGATGGGGTGTGGGGATTTGTTTTCCCTCCAAAACTCCAGCTGAGCTGGGGCAACTCTGTCCGGTGGGGAGGGGGGAACAAGGGGCAAGTGACACCCCCCATGGCCATGGGGCAGATACACACTGACACACTCATGAACAGGGAACGCTGGTGCCCCCCAGCCAGGTGGGGGGAGTTTCCATTGTCCCCTCTTCCCTTCCTCCCTCAGCACCTGCTCCCTTTATCCCCCTCTCCCCCCATATTCCCCTCCCCCCAGTGGGCACCATTTCCCTGAGGGGAGGGGGACAATGGTGGCAGCCATCGTAGCTGAGGGCGGGGGATTGGCATTGAAAGGACACGGGGGGAGGATGGCCAGTGGTGGCCGGGAGGCCCTGGTTTTCCTGGGCGGCAATTGGAAGGCAAACTTTGCGGGTACGACCCCCACACAAGGACTCAAACCCGCCTGTCCCTGGATGGGGGTGAGCGGAGTCAGCCCAGCTCCCCGTCCTGCTGGAGTCGCCCGAGCAGAGACGCTTGGTTGTTTCCACAGGAGCCGGGCTCCGGGGAGGTGGCTCCGGTGCTTTTCACTCTCTGTGTGGACAGCAAGGGCTGTGGCTGACCCTGCTCCCAGTGTAAGCGGGGGAAAGGCCCTCGTAACCCCAGCAAGGCTGGGCCAGGATCCCTGGAGGCGCGACCCCCCCAGTCTTGTCCTGGGCACTTAGCACAGGGGCAGGGAGTCCCCAGCTTGGGGTGGTCTCTGTGCTCCGGATGCTTCCCGACCACAGCTCGTTACATAGAGCTCAGGGCAAACACAATTTATTAAACAGCAATAATTAAAAAATAGAGGAAAGAGGGGGAGGTGAAAGGAAACAAGTGACCGCCCTGTGGGTACAGGGACACCACAAAGAGCCATCTCGGCAAGGGAAAGGAAGTTCACAATCTGTTTCTCACACGTGCCAGACCCTGGCCGTGCTGCGCTGACACCCCACGGTGACCATCGTACCTCAGAGCAGCCCCCGGCAGCCCGTGTTCCCCACAGCGACAGAGCCGGGCTGGGCTGGGTACAAAGTGTTGTGCTAGCAGGGCCAGCTCGACCATTCAGGCGAATTAGACGTTGCCTTGGGAGCCAGGCTTCCTGGGGCACCAAATTAAACAGAAGAGATTTTGTCTGTATTTCAAATATCTACACGTGTGTGATCTCCTCTGAACAAAGTGTCAAACATTGTACCTGTCAAACAGCGCCACGTGGCCGTGTCAGAAGCTGAGTTGCTTATAGCACCTAGAGGAGCATAGTGGGGTACGTCAATCCAGTTAAAACGTGGCCGGGCACAGTTTGAAAAGAGCCACGCCGAGGTCTGCTGACTGGCAGCTCAGTTGGTTTCAGTAGCCCAGTGCTGGCCAGTCACACAGCTCGGTCCGTGTTGCTCGCTCCTTAGCGAAGGCTGGTCAGCCACCCGCAGCAGCTGTTGTGCCGTGTGACGAGCAGTGATGCCGAAGGCGCTGTGCCCATGAGAATCGTGTCTTGTGCTGGACTTGAAACGTCTGGGAAGAGGTTTTATCCAGATTGTAAAGGGAGCATCACACGTACTTGGAACATTTCTTGTCGACTATTGCAGTTAAAGTAGCAGTAAGGCCCGGTTTCCTTTCTCTCTACGGCAATGGTCCATAACAGACAATCTGCCTTTTGTTTAATTGTTAAATAGTTTAAAAACAGTTCTCAATGAATGCTGCTATGATAAAAGAAATGAGAACTTACCAGCTGTATGGCACTGAGGTGGCATCGCATGCACGGTAACATGCCCAGAAAGATGTCAGTAAAATAGAGAGCTACACGCTCAATTGTAAAGTCGTCACTTTTCTCTTGCCTTGTGTTATTTATTTCCTCCATATTCCATCATTCTTACTAATCCTTTTGTTGATAGCCCTGCCCAGAAACACTGGGTGCAACTCAAAATGGTTAGAACGCAAAGGTTTATGTTGAGCCAGGTGGTTTGGGGCCAAAAAGCTTGAGAGCCGCTGCTCTGGGATGTGCCCTGCAGCCTCCTGGGGGAGGGGAGGTCACCTCCTCTGAAGCTGGGTTGGGGGGAGAGGGAAGAGGTTTCTGCTGTAGGGCTCCCTAAAGCTGGCCCTGGCCTCTGTCACGTGGTGGGGGAGGGTGTCTCTGTGTTTCTGATGTGACTTGAGTTATCGCCCCTTCCTGACAGCACGTCCCTGCCCCCAAAAGTGGGAGCTGGAAAAAAAACTGTAAAGAGTCTCTGAGGAGCAGGGTTATGTGCGTGTGGGGGAGACCCCCAGACACCTGGGCACAGAAAGGGCAGCTCCCCTGGGCCCTGACTGGGCTCTCATCGCCCAGCCATCCTCACCACTGCCCTACTTCTGTCCTGCTCCTCATCCCCACCCCCGCTGTTCCCATCCCCTGTTCTCCTCCATCTCCTCCCCCTTCCCTTCTCCTTCGCTCCCCATTTCTACCTGCCCAGCTCTCTGCCCATCCCCATCCTCTCCCTCCTCCCCATCTGTCCCCCTCTTATGTGAGGGGCTTTGCTGGAAATGTCCCTTCCCCCCCCAGCCAGGGAGATCTCCCCTCCGGGAACAATTCACCCCCCCATCTCGCTCCCTCCCCTCCACATTGTTTCCTCCATTCCCCACAGTTGAAAATTGAGTTCCCCCGTCCTCTCAGGTGACAGTCGGGCTCCTCCATCCCCTCAGGTGACAGTTGGGCTCCCCCATATGCAGCTGCCTAGGTAAGCGCCCCCCAGCCAGAGCCTGCACCGGCACCCACATCCCCTCCCCCACTGCCTGTCCCAGGCGACCACCTGAACCTGCGTCCCCCTTTCCCCAGGTCACAGCTCCCTCCCTGACCCTGCACCCCCCCCCCCGACACCCCTCCCCCAGGCCAGACTCCTCTCTGGCACCCTGTGACGGCACGTTGGGGTCCCCCGCCTCCTGCACCCCCGTAATGGCACGAACAGACTCCACCAGCCGGTGGAATAGAGGTGGTTTATTGCTTCTTCAGGATACAGCACAGCACAGATGTCATCAGGCTACAGGGCAGGTCTAGGATGCCTCAGCCCCCCTTGATATAGGGAAGGGGGTCTCGGCTTCTAAACCCCCCAGCCTGTAGCTGAGGCTGCTTCCTCCATGCTCCCAGACAGAAACTAACTAACTCTCCTCCAGCCCTGCCCCCCAGCCAGGGCAGACTTCCACCCCCTCCCTGCACCCAGGCTCCTACCCTAAACTCCCTTCTGCACCCAACCACCCCGTCCCAGACCCCAAACCCCTCGGTAGAAATGTGGCCCTTGATCAGTTACCAAAATGCCCCCCCCCATTAAAAATTATTGACCAAGCCTGATACAAATGTTTTTTCAAATGTTGTTTAATCAGAGTTTAAATCCAGTTCTATACAATGAGGAGGGTTGGGGAGAGGGGGACGCAGCTGCTGGCTCCTCAGCTCCCTCACTGGCTGTCTTCCTGCTGCAAGGGAAGCAGAATCCGTCAGCGGTTCATCCCCCAAGGACTCAGGGGTACTGGGCCCCCCGGGATTTCCACCCCCTCCCCCCTGCGCTGAGACTTGTTCTGCTCTCTTGTCACGCCTGTCAGGCCTGCAGCCCGTAGGGTGAGCTCCTGACCCCCCCAGGGCTCCTGACACCTCTGCCCCCTCCCGCCTCCTAGGACACGGTTTCTCCCCCAACCATGCGGGTAGGACATGGGGTGGGGGCAGCCTGAGGAAAGGGGTGGGGGGGACTCACTGAGGGGAAGAGAAGGAGACCCTGCCCCTGCCCCATTCTCCTGCATTTGCTCCTGCTGCTCACCATGTATTCCAGGAGCTGATGGGCCTGCCCCTGCAGGGCGTGGGCCAGGACCAGCCTGGCCTGGCTGTGGTGCCGCAGGGGGGAGCGGGCAGCGAGCAGAGCCTTGTCCAAAAAGCAGTTCTTCTGCTCTGGTGAGAAGAGCTGCCCAAAGACCTGAAATCAAGAGCACAGGAGGTTTCAACTGACGGCCCAGAGCCCGGCCCCAACTCCTGGGTCTAAAACAGCTTCCTCCTCCCCCAAACTCCCTTCCAGACCCTGCACCCAGACGCTCTCCTCAGCCTGCACCCCAAACCCCTGCCTCGGGTCACACCTTCCTCCTGCCCCCAAGACCCTCCCAGACCTCACCCCCCTCCGCACAACAGAGCAGCCCTAGGCCACTGGCCAACATCTTGGAGCGGCCTCCATCAAAAAGTGTTGCCCCCCGTCCCGCCCTGGTTCCCTCCTACGGGAGATCCGGGCTCCGTGCGTCACTGCCCCTAGGAAGCGCCGCCCCTTTGAAACGCCGGGACAGCGTCACAAAGGGGCAGCGCCGCCCTGTCCACGGCTCGAATAGTCGAGGGAAAATGCATCGACCATTCGATCAGCGACTCTCTCCCCGCTTCCACCCCGCGTCCTACCCGCACGAGGGCCCCAGCCAGCCCCACCCCCGAGCCCTGCCCTGCCCTGGCAGCGCGTCCTTACCTCTCCCACCCTCACGGTGTTGCTGTGAGCCAGGACCCACCTCTCCTTGTACCAGTGCCTGCACCACAGGTCCTCTGCCTGGTGGATGTTGAGGCCTGGAAGAGACACAACAGGGTCATTCTGCTGGCAGGTCTGAGCCCTTCCCCTCCCACGGGCCCCTGCAGGCATCCCTGGGCAAATGGAGGGGCAAAGGGGGCAGAAGGACGGGAACACAGAGGGACGCATCCCCCCTTGGGCCAGTCTGGGGAAAAGGGCTGGGTCCCCTCCCCCCGCCGCCGGCACCCTCAGGGTGTCCCTGGGGCCCAGATCCCTGCTGGGTTCCTTACCCCTGTGGTGCAGGACTAGTTGGAAGAGGCGGTGCACCCCCTCCCGGGCCAGCCGGCTGACGTCCTCGGAAGGGTCCGAAATGAAAAGGCCCAGCTGGGCCACGTGGTGACCCATCCTCGGCCAGTCGGCGGAGTTCTGAGGGGAGAGAGAAGAGGGGGGGTCCCTCAGCATCCTGTCCCACGCAAACGGCCGCTCCCTGAAAGGCCCAGGGTCGCCCCTCCCCAGGGAAAGGGGAACGCGGATCACTCCCGGCCCATTCCCGACCCTGCCTCTGCCTCCCGGGGACGGTCCAAGCCCCGCGCCCTGCAGCCCCAGACCCCCCGGCTCCGAGGTCACTTACGTCAAACCCCGGGAGGGTGGTGGCGACTCGCAGCAGGGCCGTGGTGCTGCCAAGGGCCCTGGCTCGCTCCTGGGGCAGGCGGGACTCCAGCCACGGGCTCAGGTGCTGGGGGGGAAAGAGGCAGGTCAGGACCCGTAGGGAGGCGCCAGTTCTGGGCAGAGCCTGGGGCTCCTCTCAGACTGTGCCCCCCCCCCCAGGCACTGACACAGCCCCTCTCTCGACCCCCCGGGGAAGCAGGGCCAATGGCCCCGTCCCCCCCACGGGGCTCACCTCCAGAATAAGCTGGAGCCGGGCGGTGTCTGGGGACTCGGCGAGGAGATTGCCCAATAGGACATCGAGGATGTCAGCAAGGCCCCGGCTGAACTCCTGCAAGACAAGGGGGAGCCCTGGGTCAGAGGGGGGGCTGGGGTTGGGGGATCCAGGCCGCCAGAGGCTGCTCCTGCTCCTGGCTGGGGGGGGGGGGGGGGCGAGGGAGGGGACGTACCTGATTGTGGGTGGGCTCCTGCTGCCAGTCCCCAGACACTGTCTGTCCCACGGCCGCCGTCAGCAGGGGGATCAGGAGCTGGGCCGGCAGGGGAGGCTTCAGGGTGCTGGCAGGAGAGAGGGGCAGAGACTGTTAAGTCAGCAGCAGGAGACTTTCCCACTCCCTGGTCAGGGGATCTGCTCTTGGGGGGGGTCGGGGGGGTCGGTACCTGAGGCTGCAGGCGGCGCTGAGGCAATTGGCCAAGACCAGAGGTGGGGGGGAGGCCTCCATGATCTCCTGTGAGACCCAAGGAGACAAAGGGGCGTGTGAGACTGGGGCCCCCAAGAGACGCTCACACGGCCAGCGCCCCCACCCAGCAGGATCCAACCCCACTGCCTCCCGCTGCCCTGCAGCCCCCCTGCCCGGCACAGGGCCCCTCCCAGCACCCCCCTCCCAAACCGGGACCAGCTCAGTCCTTGTCCCCAGGCCGTCTCCTGCCCCTCACTGCCCTGGTGACCAGCCTCTGAACCTCCTCATCCCTGCTCCCCAGGCGCATCCCCAGCAGCCCGCTCTGCTGCCTTCCAGCCCCCCGCCCCCATGGCCCGGGGAGACCCCTCCCTGTCCCGAATCCCCCTTCCTGTCCAGCACCCCAGACCTGCCCCATTTCTCTGTCCCTCCCTCCTCCACCAACCCCACCCACCCAGCCCCTCCAGCTCTCCTGGACCCACCCATCCCATTTCCAGGTCCCCCACCCACACCCATTGCCCAGGCAGACCCCTGTGCACCCCTCGTATCCCCTCCCCTCATCCCGGCCACCGCGACTCGCTCACCACAATCCTGGCCACCACGGTGTCCCTGCTGCAGCGCGTCGCCAGGGTGCACTCGCCCCTTTGGAGGGCGGCGAGGCAGGCGGTGGAGATGGCCAGGAGGAACCGCTGGAGGGCGGCTGGACTCTGCACCCCAGAGAGAGTCTGTGAGTCTGGGGCCTGCCCCCCCCCCCCCGGGCAGCGGCAGGGCTCAGGCCTCCTAGCAGTGGAGGTGGGAGCTGCTGGTTGTCCAAGCACCCACACTCCCCCCCCAACTGCTGCCCCAGGCTTGTGGGGGCCCAGCTGGTGCATGACAAGAGACCCCAGCTTGGGGGGCCCATGTCATGCAGGAGAAGGAGCCTCAGGGGGATCCCCAGGGACAAGCCCCTCCGGGGGGGGAACGTGCTGGGAAGGGGCCGGACACACTCGGGTCCCCCCCGTGTGGAGAAGGTTCCTACCGTGTCCCGGGTGTGGAGCTGCTCTTCGATGTCAAAAATGGACACGTCCTCCACCCAGGAGTCCACCAGCTCCTGGCAGCGCTCCGGTGAGGCGCAGGGGGACTCTGTGCGGGAGGGAAGGGAACAGGGTGACTCCAGTGGCCAGCAGGGGTCACGCACCCCCCATGTCAGGGACCCAGGGCAGGTTGGGCCCCACACGCCCCTCGCAGGGACCCATCCCCCTTCCACCCTCACGTCTGCCAACGCCCTCAGCAGAGCCCCCACCAGGAACAAGAGAGCCAAGCAGCAGCCCCCGCCCCCATCCATTGGCCTGGCTGCGGGGCAGACACTGGGGCTGCCCCTCCCCGCCCCTCCCGCCCCCCCCCCCGTGTACTGGGTGAGCCCCTGGGCCCAGCGTGTTCACGGCCCCTCACCTGGGTCTGAGCGGCTGCGGGAGGTGGCCCGGCTGCAGCTGGAGGCCCAGGCGCTGCTGCTGACGGACCTGGACCCACAGCTGCAGGGGCTGGTGCGGGGAGCGACGGGCTGGGGGCTCCCGGAGACTGGCAGGTCCCCGGGGGCCGGGCAGGGCGATGCCCCCTGGTGGTAATGGGGGCTGGGCTCCCGGGGCAGATGTTTCTCTCCACAGAGGAGGAGGCCCCAGAGCCACCCTACCCGGCTGCCCCGCTGGGCTGGGTCCCGCCTTCCCAGCCGCCCCTGGAGCCAGGTCCGGGTGGGCCTGGCCGGTGGGCGAGTCGCCCCGAGCTGGTGGGATTCAGCTTCCCCGCCCGCGGGGACGGAGGAGCTGCTCCCCACCGGCACAGGGGCCATCTTCAGGGTGTTTTTGAAGAATTGTCTGAAGCGTTTGGCCATTCTGCAAATGAGAGGAGCAAAGGGGAGCTTGGGGCGCAGCCTGAAGAGCGAAATCCAGGGGTTCCAACTCCCCAGAGCGACTGCCCCCAGCCCCCAAATGGCCCCTTGCTTATCGGCTTGGTCTTGCACAGGCACTGCAAGGACCTGAGGGTATGTCTACACTACAATGTTACTTCGAACTGACGGACGTGAGTTCGAACTAACATTCCTAGCCCTCCCCAGCTTTCCCTGGTGGCCACTCTGGCCAACACCAGAGAAACTCTATTGCCCCCCCTCCAGGCCCCAGACCCCTTAAAGGGGCACGGGCTGGCTACGGTGCCCGTGCCAGGTGCAAGCCTGCCAGCACCCAGCTAGCAGACCCTGCACCTGGCACGGCACAGAGCCACCCACCCGATGTCCCCCAGCCCACCCCCTCTTCCCGGGACCAGACTGGCGGCTCCCGGGAGCTTGCCCGGGACCGCAAGAGGCGGGCACCCAGCTGGGCTAGTGCGGATATCGTGGACCTCGTCCACGACCTCCGCACTAGGTCACAGGAAAGTGGACGGCTAGGGCAGGAGAGCTGCCAGCCTGGCCACCCAGGAGCAGGTGTGCATGAAAATCAAGGGGGTCCACTGAGACCCCGGACCCTGAGACCTGAGCTTACAATGGCCGTCCTGGGTCAGACCAAAGGTCCATCTAGCCCAGTAGCCTGTCTGCCGACAGCGGCCAACCCTAGGGACCCTGGAGGGGATGGACCGAAGACAGTGACCAAGCCATTTGTCTCATGCCATCCCTCTCCAGCCTTCCACAAACCTTGGGCAGGGACACCACTCCTACCCTCTGGCTAAGACTACTCCATGGACCCAACCTCCATGACTTGATCTCACTTCCCTTTAAACTCTGTTCCAGTTGTAGCCTTCACAGCCTCCTGCAGCAAGGAGTTCCACAGGTTAACTATTTGCCTTGGGAGATAGGCCGGGCCTTGCCCACACAAAACCCGCCAATCTGAAGCAGATTCTCACCAGCAACTACACAACGCACCATAATCACTCGAACTCAGGTACCAATCCTTGCAACAAACCTCGCTGCCAACTCTGCCCACATATATACACCAGCAACACCATCACAGGACCTAACCAGATCAGCCATACTCTCACTGGTACATTCTCCTGCACATCCACCAACGTAATATATGCCATCATGTGCCAACAATGACCCACTGCTATATACATCGGCCAAACAGGACAGTCCCTACGGAAAAGAATCAATGGACACAAATCTGATATTAGGAACGGCAACATACAAAAACCTCTAGGGGAACACTTCAATCTTCCTGGACACACAATTGCAGATCTAAAAGTAGCCATCCTGCAGCAAAAAAACTTCAGGACCAGACTTCAAAGAGAAACTGCGGAGCTACAGTTCATCTTTAAGTTTGACACAATCAACTCTGGATTAAACAAAGACTGTGAATGGCTTGCTAACTACAAAAACAGCTTCTGCTCTCTTGGAATTCACACCTCCAGATCAGCTGCTAGAAGTGGGCCTCATCCTCCTTGATTGGATCCACCTCCTCATCTCCAGCCTGATCCTGGCCTGCATATTTATTCCTGCCTCTGGAAATTTACACTACATGCATCTGACGAAGTGGGTCTTTGCCCACGAAAGCTTATGCTCCTACACTTCAGTTAGTCTATAAGATGCCACAGGACTCCTCGTTGCTTTTGCAGATTCAGACTAACACGGCTACCCCTCTGATACTTAACTTTCTCTTACTAGTTTGAAGCCTGCTACCCATTCCTTTTCTCTGGTGTCCTCTAGTCCTTCTTTATGGGAACTCATGAAGAACTTTTCTGAATGCACCCTCTCCATCCAACCCCTGCTTTTAGAGACCTCTAGCCTGTCCCCGCTCCATCTCCTCTTTTCTAAGCTGAACAGTCCCAGTCTCTGTAGCCTCTCTTCATCTGGGACCTGTTCCCAACCCCTGATCATGTTAGTTGCCCTCCCCTCTCCCAGCCTTTCTCTTCCCCTCTCCCACCTCCTTTTCCCAGTCTCCCCCAGTTGTGTTCAATAAAGATAGAGTCAATGTTGGAAGAAACGTTATCTTTATTTTGTACATCAGGAAGGGGGGCTAGGGAAGGGTAAGTGGAAGGAGGTGAGGGAGGAATGGGGTACGAGCCCCCGATGGGGAGGACTGGGCTGGCTCTGCGGGCTTCTGGGGGTGGAAGCTCTCCTGCAGCCCCCCAGTTGCCCCCTCTCCCCAGATGGCAGCCTGCGGCAAGTGCAGCCGGGCTCATGGCCGAGTGCTGTGATGTGCCCAGTGTGGGCACTCCGGGCAATCCAAGCCAGGACTGCTTTGCAAGCAGGGCACCCCTGAGAACTGTCTGTCCGGGGTGGGGCTCGGGACCCTTTAAGCGCAGCCCTCGGCTAGCCTGAGACAGCATCTCCACGCTCTAAGTCCTCCTCTGATGCCCTGCCGGCACTGCTTCCGGCCATCCTTAAGCCCTGTTCAGGGTCCACTCAATGTGGACATGCTAGTTCGAATTAGCAAAACGCTAATTCGAACTAGTTTTTAGTTCTAGACGCGTTAGTTCGAATTCGCTTAGTTCGAATTAACTCTTTAGTGTAGACATACCCTGAGTCTCCTACCCATCAACAGCCCCTGCTCAGCCAATCAGGGGCGAGTCTAAGCTGTGGGGGGTGGAGCTTTCTTCTGAAAGCATAGACCTGTTCCAGCCCCACCTCACCAGTCCCCACAACGGGGGCTGCATCCCCCGCCCCACGGGCTCCTGCAAATCTCACCCCATCCCTCAGCTTGTCTGTTGTGTCACAAGCTGGGGGGGGGGGGCAGCAGGGGAAGGGCACAAAAGAGGTAAGAACAGAGCAGAAATGCGGCGGGATGGAGGAACCCAGCCGGCCCCGGGCGGGATCCAAACCCCTGGGGGCTCTTACCTTTTGCACAAAGGTGTCGGGATGTGGAACTCACAGAGCACAAAGGAACCGTGAGGAGGAGACGCACCAGAGCTAAAGCAACCGGGGGTCTCCAAAGTCCCCTGGGCCCGCCCCCCCTTTATCAGCCTGAGATGTGGGTCCCTCTGTGAGGTCACCACCTCCCCACCTGCCCTTTGCCTCATATGCTGAGGGCTGCCCAAAGCCACTGTGAGGTCACTGCCCCCCCCCCACCCCTGCCAGGCAAATGTCCTTCCTCTAGCCACCCCTCTGGGAAGTTTGAGCCTTTCCTAGGGGTGCCCCCCACTCCCTGACTGGGCATCCTGCGGCCAGCAGCTCCAGTAGCCCCACAGGCTGCTCCCTGCCCTACACTGCAGGCTTCTTGCACGAGAACTGTTTCACGCAGGAGTTCTTGCGCAAAAGGTCTCGTGCAAGAGCACCTCCACCCTGCCATGTGCTTTTGTACAAGAGTGTCCATGGCAGTTGAATGCTCTCTTGCGCAAGAAAGCTCTGCTGGCCATATTAGCCATAAAAGTGTCTTGCTCAAGAAGCCCCTGGAGCCTGTCCACGCTGCCTTCTTGCACAACAGCTCTTGCACAAAAGGGGCTTATTCCTCATGGGGAGAGGAATAACTCTTGTGGAAGAAGCCCTCTATTCTGATGCTTCACTGCAAGTTTACTTGCGCAAAAATTCATGTGCAGTGTAGACGTGCCACAAGTTTTTGCACAAGAACAGTTGTTCTTGAGCAAAATGCCCGCACTGCAGCCGCAATGTGTACGTTAGGCATGTCCACTGGGAGCAGAGGAGAGGGTAGAGGAGCGGGGTCCTGGGATGGGTATGTTAATGTGGGGTGCACCCTTGGCTCACTCTGCACCTTTTGGGTGACCCTGCCTTGTTCTGTGCCTCAGTTTCCCCCCACTGTACCATGGGACCAGGGACTCTGCCCCACCTCGGTGTGCTTGGATGCAGTCAGGCCAGTCTGTGACAATTATAAAATTGTCAGACATATGGATGAACATAATTTGTTGGGGAAAGTCAACATGGTGTCTGTAAAGGGAAATCATGCCTTACTAATAGCCAGAGTTCTTTGAGGGAGTCAACTATCATGTGGTCAAGGGGGATGCAGTGGAGATAGTGCATTTAGATTTCCAGAAAGCCTCTGACAAGGTCCCTCACCCAAGGTTCTTAAGTAAAGCAAGTTGTCATGGGAGAATAGGCTCGGCTTATGGTCTCCCCATAACCCTCCTGCAGCTGGTTCTGCCGCATCCAGCCGCTCAGACCCATACCCTCCCCATTGGACACATGCCTCAGTTTACCTCCAATGGGCACATGCCCTGGTCTCAGATCTCCCCACAGGCGCATGCCCCTGGCTCTCTGCAATACTCACCGAGGAAAAGGATGGTGAGAGCAGATCCCATCATGGGGCAGTGAAGGGTACCACCGATCCCCTAATGCGCAGCTCCACCCCTCCTCAAATAAGGTGCTCAGCTGGTGGTTGCAGCTACAGGAAGTCAATAATATTTCATCTCTTCTGGTATCCCTTGCCTCTTATCGGCAGGCGACATCTCGTGCAATCACAGTTAATTAGAGGTCTTTGCAAAACCGAGGAAATGATCAGCCTGGCTCAGTGTCCTGCAGCTCCAGCTTGTCCGTATCCCTGTGGGGAGAAAGGGAAGTCTCCTCTGTCTGTGGGGAGCCAGGAGACCACAGGTTCTGAAATTCAATCATTGACTGACCATTATTTCCATGACGATTCCCCTCCCCCTTTCTTTGTTTCTAGATCCAAGTGGTTGGTGACTCATGTAAATAAAATCAGGACGTGATCATGCAATTAAAGGAAGCTGTTGTGAGGCCTGTTAGTGAAGGGACAGAGTTAAGGGTGTTTAGGGAACAGTAAGTGGCATTTCCTGGCTTTGGAGGCTTTGATTCTTTAAAGCCTCCTGCTCAGCTTGCAAACCTGCCCACGTGCAACACAAGCCCTGGCACCATGCGAGGAATGGGCATGAAGGGGAACACCTGGGTTCACTGCCCCTTGCACCATAGCTGAGCGGTGTTGGCGGCTTTACGCTGTAACGCTTGGTTCTAAGGGTCTTTAGTCAGCCTGTGAATTAAATCAGCCAGGTTCAAAAGAAAATGGGAGCAAGAGAAATTCCATTCAACCCAATGGGTCACCAACCAGGAGAGACTCAGGGACTTTCCCATGTGCCACATAAACCTTGCCCACTGAGCTGCCAGTGGGTGTGTGGCTAGGCCCCTAGAGAGGGACATAAGCTGTGTTTGTGCAGCTGCTGGCTACCTGGCAGGAGTAAGCTAGTAGTCAGGCACATTTGGCCCTGGTCCCAGCTCTGGGAGGGGAGTGGGGACTAAAGGTTAGAGGAGGAGGTTGGGAACTAGGACTCCCATGTAACAGCTAAGAACCAAGCCCTTTCTGTTTGCAGATCCTGGTTGGGCCTGGGCAGCCCTTAGACCTGCTGTGGGAAGCCAGACTCATAAGCCTCCCCCAGCAACACAAAGACAGCCCCTTCCCTCCCCCTCTCCCCCCCCCCCCCGCCAGCTGCAGAACGATACAGATGCTGAGAGCATCTCTGGGCAGGCTCAGCTGAAGGGACTTGCCCCAGGCCAGGTGTTCCCCTTCCTTGGAGACCAACATCATTCCCCTTCTCATGGGCACACAGGTCACATCCACACTTGGCCCGTTGGCCCTGGGGGAACCCGCTTCAGGGCGACAGCCCCTTCTCGTATGGTCCTTGGGGCCACACACTCCTGGGGGGGCACTAGAGCCCTTTATTTCCAACCTTCTACTGTGCTGCTTTCCATGGGAACCTCCCAACCAGCACACACAGGGACAAGGGCCGGCAATTCCTCCTGTGGCTGCTAGGTGGCGCTGCAGCCTCGCACTGCCCCGTTCCCCAGAGAATCTGGATTTGTGCTGATCTGATCTGGCCCCTCTGCATTTGATGGGATAAATGAGGCCCTGTTGCACTCGCGGCTGGCTGAGTCAGGCTATGTCTGCACTCGCGGCTTCTTGCCTGAGAAATATGCAAATGAGGCTAAGCGTGGAATATCGCCTAATGAGCCACCATTTTTGCAGAAGAGGCTCTTGCGCCAGAAGGAGCTGTCTGCACTGTCCCTTTCTGTGCAAGAAAAACCCTCTTGCGCGATGCTGTTCCGCCGATTATTTTCAGGAATAACGGCATTGCGCAAGAGTGTAAAGCTGCAAAGTTGCCATCCCCACTCAGCTATGCAGTAAAGAGCAGCAAACCCATCACACCTGCTTTTCTCCCCATCACACCTGTTCTTCTCATGGTGCCAGGGCTCATGTTGCACATGGGCAGGATTGCAGGCTAAGCAGTAGGCTTTCAATAGTCAAACTCTCCGGAACCAAGAAATGCCACCTACTGTTTCCCAAACACCCTTAACTCTGCCCCCTCATGCACATGCCTTATGACACCTTCCTTTAAATGGTCAGTCAAAGACTGAATTTCAGATCCTGTACACATCTGTGTCAAGGCTGTCCCCAACTCTGGCATGATGAATGCAGAAGTGGATCCCTCAAAAGCACTCCAAAATCTTGCCTCTGCAGGCTCTGGTACAACCCCCCCCCCCCCCGCTAAAAAAATCCTAATACCCAGATTTTGGGGAATCCGCTGCCACCACCCAAGTAAATCCAAGAAAACCAGGGAAGAGATCACGTGGGAAACCTCCTACCTAAGGTAAAACTCTCCCCGTGCCCCAAGCTCTGCTTTACTTGGAGTTGGGAAAACAGGAGATTCACAGACAACAATGAACTCTGCCCTTGTAAGTAGGCACTGAGTCCTAAGGACACAACAATCAACCAATCCCAGTTAATTACAAGATACAACAATTCTTTATTATCAAAATAAAACTACAGTAGCAAGCACAGTAAAGTGGTCAGATGGAAAGAGCCACCAAATTGATAAAGATACTCAGGGAACCCCATGGGCTAAAACTTGGTTACAAAGAAAAAAGAAAAACACAATTAACAGCTTAGACATTATTTCCAAATTCCCAAACAAGGAAAACAACAAATCCTGACGGACTAGCTAAACTTTTCCCTACTTACACATTCTAAGAAATCCGTTCTTGGAGAGAGAATCATAGAATCATAGAATACTAGGGCTAGAAGGGACCCCGAGAGGTCATCGAGTCCTATCCCCTGCCCCCTTGGCAGGACCAAATACTGTCTAGACCATCCCTGATAGACATTTATCTAACCTACTCTTAAATATCTCCAGAGATGGGGATTCCACAACCTCCCTGGGCAATTTATTCCAGTGTTTGACAACCCTGACAGTTAGGAACTTTTTCCTAATGTCCAACCTAAACCTCCCTTGCTGCAGTTTAAGCCCATTGCTTCTTGTTCTATCCCCAGAGGCCAAGATGAACAAGTTTTCTCCCTCCCCCTTATGACACACTTTTAGATACCTGAAAACGACTATCATGTCTCCTCTCAATCTTCTCTTTCCTAAACTAAACAAACCCAATTCTTTCAGCCTTCCTTCATAGGTCCTGTTCTCTAGACCTGTAATGAGTCTTGTTGCTCTTCTCTGGACCCTCTCCAATTTCACCACATCTTTCTTGAAATGCGGTGCCCAGAACAGGACACAATACTCCAACTGAGGCCTAACCAGCGCAGAGTAGAGCAGAAGAATGATTTGTCATGTCTTGCTCACAACACACCTGTTAATGCATCTCAGAATCATGTTTGCTTTCTTTGCAACAGCATCACGCTGCTGACTCATATTCAGCTTGTGGTCCACTATAACCCCTAGATCCCTTTCTGCCGTACTCCTTCCTAGACAGTCGCTTCCCATTCTCCCATTTCCCTCAGTCTTGGAAGAGACTACTCTACCTCTCAAACACAGAAGAGAGAGAGAAAACCCCTGTTTTTCAGTTTGAATTTTCTACCTGCATTGTTATTGACTTACCATCTGATACTTGGCTAGCTACAGGGTTAACCCCTTAGTCACCAGACACTGGTCAGCACTCCTGATTATGACAACCCGGCTCCCAGCCTAGTGTACCCTCCCCAAAGAAGACGACCTCCCTCCCTCCCTCCCTCCCCACAGAGACATGGACAAGCTGGTGCTGCTGGACATTTGGCTAGGCTGATGATTTCAGGGTTTCCTCGGTTTTGCAGAGACCTCTGGTAACTGTGACCACATGAGATTTTGCCTGCAGATGAGAAACAAGGGGTGGTGGATGCAGTGGAACTCCTTATTTGAGGCTGGGTGGAGCTGGGAAAAGGGGTGTGGCTGGTGCCCCTCACTGGCCCATTATGGCATCTGCTCTCACCATCGTTTTCCTCAGTGAGTATTGCAGATAGACAGGAGTGGACAGGGTGGATCTGAGACCAGGGGGTGGGCCCATTGGGGTGGGTCTGAGACCAGGGGGTGGGCCCATTGGGGTGGGTCTGAGACCAGGGGGTGGGCCCATGGGGGTGGGTCTGAGACCAGGGGGTGGGCCCACAGGGAGAGGGGAGGGAATCTGAGACCAGCGCATGTACCCATGGGACTGAGGGTGAGGCATGTGACTGGGTGGGGCAGTACCAGGTGCGGGTGGGGGAAGGGATTCAGGAGAGACCATAAGCTGAGCCTGTTCTCTGGGGGGTGTCACTGCATCACTCTCTGGGGACCATCCTCCCTGCCCCATTGATCTAGTGACTTCCTCTATGGGGGCAGAGGACAGGTGCTGACTGCGGCATACAGGATGGGTTTGGGGACAGGGCCCCCCGCTTAGTCTGCAGCGCTGGGGGGTCCAGTTCGGCATAGGTGAGTCCCTCAGTGCTGGGGTTGGGCTCCTGGGGTAGGGAGGGAAGAGAGTCACTATGTGTATGAGTCAAAACCAGCACACAAACACACACAGCCACACACCAGACAGTCCTGATCCCAGACAGCAGAGGGTATTCATATGCAGTGAGGGGGTGCATGGTGCATTGGTGTGGGGTGAGGCAAGGCACAGAGCTGGGGAGTTTTGGGGGGCACTTACAAAGACATCTTGCAGTTTCCCTTGGCCCACGAGGGCATCTGTGGAACAAAGACACTCAGGGGCAGGGAGGGTGTGAGAAAGCCGGAATCTGTGGCTAGTTATACAGGGTGTCTATACACCATGGGCTGAGCCAATTCCCTGGAGTGAGGATGGGACACAGGGACTGGGGCTGGATCAGTGTCCCTGGGATCGCAGGATGGGTCCCAGTGAGACCCTCAGCAAGATACGGCCCCTGCCTGGCTCCATGGAAACCACAATCCCTAATGACTCGTGCTAATCACCAGGAGCCCTGTCCTGGGTGTGAAAGTAGAAAGAATTATACTGTAAGAAAAAGATGAATTGTGCTGTAATAATTGAATAAGTTGAAGGAATTCTGTTTGTCTTTTTAAGAGGAAGAAGAAAAGTATGTTAATGTTGATTGTAGGTATGCAGATCAAGGTGCTAGCCAATTTGGGCCTGAGTTTAACAGGAAAAGAAACATTAGGTGTTAGACAGGAAACAATTCCAGATAATCAGGGAGATATAGCCAGGAGATTGCTGTGTGCTTAATATTGAAATGAAGAGTACTTAAGTAGCCTCACACTAACTATGTGAAGTTTTGCCCCCCTTTTAATCCTGTTAATTTTGGCTTTCTTTTGACTGTATAAATCAAGAGGTTTGAACCTTGTACGGCACTCACATTTTCTGAATGCATTTTAGCAAAGCTTTGCTGAAATAAACAGAGCAGTCTGCCAAATCTGTGAGTCCTGTCTGACTTTGACAATTTGGAGGTTCCACCGAGATGGCAACCGTCTTCGCTGAGGCTGTGTGATCCCTGACTGTCTGGCAGGATGACCGTGGTAGCTGGCACCTGGGCATTTGGCCCGAGCGGTCCTCCGTCAGAACGGAAAGGTGCACAACCATAGCGAAGTCTACGCCATCGAACCTGTTGGTTCCTGCTCTGTTCTGGTAGGGATCCCGGGATCTAACATCAGGACTCTGGTCAGGTAATTATTTTGTCCGGACTGAGGACTGTCTTGTCTCTGTGTCTATCCGTCTTCCCTGTGGTGTGAGTGAGTCTGGGAGCCATCCCTGTCCAGGGACTGGCCGACCAAGGGGCTCCTGTCCCCGCGGTCTGTGTGACTGGAATCTGCACAATCGCAGCCGCACCGCACCTTGGATAAAATCCTTGGAGTGAACGCAAGGGCGATTGAGGCAGTAGCCTGTGGGCTTCTTTTGTGTGTTGCACTGGGCACCGCTCTGACGAACCCGAATTTCCTCCTTGTGTGATTGGTGTATGAAGTCCTCCTGTATGGGTAACTAGACATCTAAGCAGGGATAGTTCCCTAAAGGGACCCTGGCTCAGTTTATATATTTTAGAAAGGGTCCGGACTCCTGTAAATTTCTGGAAAAATGATCTAGATTAACTCTGGGGGGATCCCAAAACTCAGTGGCCACTGTTAGGATCTTGGAACAAAGACCAAGTGGACGTCTTAAAAGACAAACTTGGCCTTCCCAAAACTAAATTGGCTAGAGGAGAGGTAGATAGCTTCATGCAGTGGTGGGACGAGGCAAATCTTAAATGAACTGAATCGAAGCTCGCCTCCCTTAAAAATTCTAATTATAAGAAAAAGCTTTATTGGAAACCTCCTCTCCCACCACCAGACCGAGCGCTTCCCTTTACCCCGTCCTCCAAGAAGACTCAGACCGGTCCCACTTGAAGCTATAAACCCTGGACCCACACGGAGCTCCACTCAATTTTAAAAGGTTTTCCAAAGCCCCAGGAAAACCCTACCAAATTTGCAGAGGAATTTTGCTAGTGTGCAATGCCTATGAACCCTCTGAAGCAGACCTCCTGCAACTGTGTAAACTACTTATAACCCCGTAAACAGCAACAAAGAAAAAAACCCGGGCAACTATCACACAGACTGACTGATGGTTTTTTTGTTTGGTTGGTTGGTTTTTTTGGGTTTTTTGAGATACAGCAACCAGGTAAAAATGGACAGGGCGCCCTGGCGCATGTGTTTGTTAATAGCCTCTTATCTGCTATTAGCAGTATGTTAAAGCAAATAAGTGTTGGATGGGAGGCCAAGACCATGGACAAATTGCAAGCAGTGGCAGAGCATTGCCACTGCACTCTAAAAAGAAAGAGAAGCAGTCCTCACAAAAGTTGATAGCTCTGCAAATACAGCATTATTCAGGGCAGGGCAGACAGTACTGGGAATGGGGAGGGTACCAAGAATGGGGATAAGGTCAGAGAAGGGGTCGTGGCACCGGGTTTTTGGGATTTAAAGGTTTCAGCTCCGGTCAAATCCACCCTGTGGGAACAAGGCATTATTGTCCCCTGTTCCAGCCCCTGTAACACCCCTATCCTCCTCCCAGTTCGAAAAGCTGATGGTAAATCATGGTGGTTTGTTCAGGATCTTCAAGCTATTAACTGCATTGTTGTACCCACCTTTCCTGTAATCCCTAACCCAGCAACTAATCTGGCTTCTATCCTGCCAGATGCAACTCATTTTACTGTTGTTGATCTGTGTTCTGCTTTCTTTTCTGTCCCGGTTCACCCTAAGTCCCAGTATCTTTTTGCCTTTTCTTACAAGGAGCAGCAGTATGCTTCCCAAGGGGTACACAGAAAGCCCGTCTTACTTTTCCCAAGCATTAGCCAAAGACCTTGTTGACCTGGTCTTCCCCTCTGGGTCCACATTGGTCCAATGTGTAAAGGATCTACTCCTCTGTTCCCCTTCATTATCTGCCTCAGAAACTGACTCTTTAGTGCTTCTCACTGCCCCCCCCACCTTAGGGTTACCTGACTACTGTAAGCCTTTACCCTTTTCTGCCACGAGCAATCTGGTTGTGCACTTGGGGTTCTTACTCAGGAGCATGGTGGCAAAAATCGTCCAGTAGCTTATTTCTCTGCCACCTTGGATCCTGTTGCCCAAGGTCTACCCCCCTGTCTGCGTGCTGTGGCTGCCGCGGCACGCCTAATTCAAATGTCTGAGTCCCTTGTCCTCTGCTCTCCTGTTTCTCTCATGGTCCCTCACTCTGTAGAAACTCTCCTGCTACAATGTAATACAGCTCACCTTTCCTCTGCCCGCCTCACTAGGTACGAACTTTTACTGCTTTCGGCTTCACATATCACCATAAAGCGCTGTTCTCAACTGAACCCTGCCACTCTCCTTCCTCTGTCTAATGATGGTGAACCCCACGACTGCCTTGCAACTGTCTCTGCTGTCACCGTCCCGCGCCCTGACCTTTCTGATGTCCCTGTCTCTAACTCCGACCTTGTGTTATTCACTGACGGTTCCTGCTTTAGAGATAGCCAAGGTCGTCTCCTCGCAGGATACGCTGTGGTATCACTCTCTGAAACCCTAGAAGCTGTGCCTTTACCTTCTGTGACTTCAGCACAAGTTGCTGAACTAGTTGCCCTAGCCCGCGCTTGCTTTCTGGCTGAGGGACGCTCCACCACCATTTATACTGATTCTTGATATGCTTTTGGGGTTGTACATGACTTTGGCACCCTCTGGCAAGCTCGGGGTTTCCTTACCTCTGCTGGTACCCCTATCAAGAATGGCCCCTACATTGCTGCTCTCCTGTATGCAGTTTTACTCCCATCTGCATTAGCTATTGTTAAGTGCCCTGGTCACTCCACAGCAGATACTGATGTTGCTAAGGGTAATGCTGCCATAGAACCTTCCCCCGGTGCGTTTCTCGGTTCCCTTTCTGTTTCTGTACCACCGCCGTCCCTTTCTGACCTCACCCTGCTCCAAGACTCTGCCCCAGAAGCAGAAAAAGACTCCTGGGTTGCCCAGGGTTGCTTTCTACACCCTGATTCCCTTTGACGCTCGCCTAGTGGTGCCTTTGTGGCCCCCTTTTCGCTCTACCCAGCTCTGGCCGCCCTGCTACACGGCGTTTCGCATGTCGGAAAGGAGGGGATGGTCTCTGCTGTAACTAAGGCAGGATGGTGAGCCCCACATTTCAGCTCTTTTGCAGCTCGCCACTGTGCCACCTGTACCACTTGCCAAAGCTACAATGTTGGCAAACCTGTAAAGGTAGCTCACGGGTTCTGGGGCCTGCCCCAAGCACCGTTCTTGCATTGGCAGCTTGATTTTGTACAAATGCCTAAGTGTCAACGCTATGAATTCATTCTGGTTATGGTATGCTTATTTTCGGGCTGGATTGAAGCCTTTCCTTGTCGCAAAGCTGATTCACTGTCTGTTGCCAAATGTTTGTTAAATCATATTATGCCTGCCAAAGGAATTCCTGCCACTTTGTACACATTTTACTGGACAACTTGTTCAGCACCTGGATTGTGTATTACATGTCACGCACTTGCTGCACTGTCCCTACCACCCACAGAGCGCAGGTGCAGTTGAAAGACGAAATGGCATGCAAAAAAAAAAATAAGCTTGCAAAAATTTGTGACTCTACAGGGTTAAGCTGGCCAGCGGCCTTACCATTGGCCCTTATGGAAATTCGATCCACCCCATCCCAAAGACATAAATTAAGTCCTTTTGAAATTGTTATGGGGCGCCCTATGCGAACAATGACTACCATTACTCCAGTCTCAGACTTGAACTTGACTCACAGTATACTCCTACAGTACTGCAAGGGACTAATGCAAGCTGTAAGTCACTTCCATTCACAGGTTTGAGCCGCCTGGCCAACCGAACCCACCTCTGACGCCTGCCACACCCTCGAGACAGGTGATTGGGTCTACATACGACACCACCAACGAAAACACGCCTTGGAACCCCGGTGGAAGGGCCCACATCAGGTGCTGCTCACTACCCAGACGGCTGTTAAGCTATCCGGCATAGCAGCATGGATACATGCTTCTCAGTGTAAGAAGGCACCACCCCCAGCAGACCAGTCATCGCCTCAGGACCACGCAGAGTCAATTTTGACTCCAGAAGAAGACGTAGAGGAACAGCCTGCAATACCTTACAACCTACGTTCACGTAAGGGTTGCCTGAAGCAGACGACAACCAAAAGCAAGGCCCAAGAAGAAGCAGCAGTGAGCCTAGCGCCTGCTGCCTGGTGGACATAAAACCGTGACTGCGGTTCCCTCAGCTGAGGTTGTCAGAACCAAAAAGGGTCTTGCCTCCAGCATGTGCCTCTGGTGGGGCCTGTTCCTCGGCTACTGGTGTCTTAAGGTCTGGGGAATCCACAATGACAATGACAATTCTTTTATCCACCAGCAAGTATGGATCGCTCAGACCCTTAATATCTCTAATTGCTGGGTCTGCAGCCACATCCCAGCCCACTCACAAGCTGGTGTTCCTGTCTTGGCAATCCCACTTAATTCCCCAGGCCTCACCGGAGGACCTCATCCATTTAACAAGACATGGAACAGTAATGACACTTGGGAAGCAGTAGGAATAAATGTATCTAAATGGATAAGCGTGGTGGAGGGAAAAGGTCACTGGTGTTGGGTGTGTAATGGGACAGGGCTGAATCTGGGGAGGAGCAGTTGTCTTCAGCATATTGTAACCAATGGTGTATGGGATTATTCAAACAAGATTGAAAAATGGAGGACCGGGTATGGGGATATGAATTTTTTCTCAACCTGGGATCAAACAGGGAAATCACTCTCCTGCTCCCGCTACAGCCACCCTAGTGAGAACAGTACAATCTTTCAATGCCATGCAAATAACACCACTCCCCGTAAGGAGAATCACCTTGTGCCCTTCGGGGGATATTACTCCTCCTTTGTAGACACCTATATGGCAAAGGGGTGCAACCGACCCTTCCCGGCTTTGATAGGGCATCATTGGGTCTGTGGGACAAAGGCCTATACCACATTACCAGTTAACTGGTCAGGTATCTGTTATCCCGCCCAACTCTTCCCACAATTCCGAGTGTTAGAGTCCTTCCCACGAGAACGCCTCCGTAATTTTAGGCGAAAAAGAAGGGACTTGTCGGATGCCCAATGGTATGTGAATCACATAAGCCCTTTAACTTGGGAAGAGGCTATTGGTGGTTCCTTTATCCCATTTGGGGGAGTAATACATCATGCAAAAAGGCTTCTGAGGTTACAAACAGTAGTTGAAATCATGGCAAATGAAACTGGAGAAAGTTTAAGGGCCCTGGCCAAAGAAACGGGAGCGATCAGACAAGTGGTCCTCCAAAACCGTCAGGCATTGGATATAGTGCTGGCAGCAAAAGGAGGGACCTGTGCTCTCATTGGCAAAGAATGTTGTGTATATATACCAGACAACACCAATGATATAATAGATCGCGCTAGCTACTTAGAAAAGATTACATACCTTTCCAACAAAGAGCCAAGTTCCCTGTGAAAATGGCTAAGTAACTTGTCCAATTTCTCTGGCATAGGAAACTGGTTGTTTCAGGAAGCCCTGACTATCCTATTTGGGATCTTAATAATTTTTGTATGTTTTCAGTTAATCTCCTGTTGTATCCAAAACTGTGCAAGACATGTCACAGACATGTCCCCTCACCAGAGTGCTAATCTGATGATTTTAAATATCACTGATGAACAGAGAGACAAAGAACGGTTAATGCAAGGAACCCAGTAATTGTTGGTCATAGGCGAAGCTTGACCAAAAGGAGGGATTGTGAAAGTAGAAAGAATTATACTGTAAGAAAAAGATGAATTGTGCTGTAATAACTGAATAAGTTGAAGGAATTCTGTTTGTCTTTTTAAGAGAAAGAAGAAAAGTATGTTAATGTTGATTGTAGGTATGCAGATCAAGGTGCTAGCCAATTTGGGCCTGAGTTTAACAGGAAAAGGAACATTAAGTGTTAGACAGGAAACAATTCCAGATAATCAGGGAGATATAGCCAGGAGATTGCTGTGTGCTTAATATTGAAATGAAGATACTTAACCACACTAATAATGTGAAGTTTTGCCACACCCTTTGATCTTGTTAACTTGGCCTTTTGACTGTATAAAATCAAGGGGTTTGAACCTTGTATGGTACTCACATTTTCTCCATGCATTTTAGCAAAGCTTTGCTGAAATAAACAGAGCAGTCTACCAAATCTGTGAGTCCTGTCTGACTTTGACAATTTGTTTTAGAAAGACATCCAATCTTTATGGCTTGTGTGTAGTTCAACGCATTAAATTCCAAGCAGGTTGCTGAAGTTTCTTTTTTTCATCATGATTGGCAATTTGACCAGCCTTATACAGTAATGGATCTTTACCATTCCTCTGATTTCTTTTGTTCCCGATATATTTAAACATTTCCTAATTATCCTTTATGTTACTGGTTATAGATTTTTTTTCCCCCAATTTTAGCTTCTCCTATCAACTGTTTGCTTTTTCATAACTCGCATCCTCCCTTTTTTCCCATTTGCTTTATATTTTTTTCTTGTGGTGTTTATGACAAAAACTAAAACATAGGACATAAACTTTGAGTGCTATTTATAGTACTTTAGGTTGGTTTAATGGAAAAATGGGTTGATACAGAGTAAATTGGAGTTCAAAATAACCCTTTCTCGGGCAATTTTTCTCTCGAAAGCCTCACCTTTTTCAGCCTCCTTCCACTAACTTCTGATTTTAAATGTCTGGATTGTTAGACATGTGCTCAGGAAACCTTACCTGTCACTAAACATAGATTTTGTTTGTGTTAATTATAGATATGAATGGAGCTAGTTAATCCCTGTTGTAAGATTCCAGTGGAGCCAAAGAAAGTAAACAAGTAACTAATTTGGGTCAATCTTTCTACTTGACAGTCCCTAGGAATCTACCGTTTCAACATTTCCTGGGAACAGAAACACAAGTTAGAACAGTGATAGAAATGTAGCCGTGTTAGTCTGGTGTAGCTGAAACGAAATACAGGACTATGTAGCACTTTAAAGACTAACAAGATGGTTTATTAGATGATGAGCTTTCGTGGGCCAGACCCACTTCCTCAGATCAAATAGTGGATCTGAGGAAGTGGGTCTGGCCCACGAAAGCTCATCATCTAATAAATCATCTTGTTAGTCTTTAAAGTGCTACACAGTCCTGTTTTTTGTTACAAGTTAAAACACTCATTAATTTTGGCTTCATTCAGCTTTCCCTTGGAACAAATTAAAAACATAGTTGATAAGTGGCAAAGTTGGTGCATGGGAGTGAAGGACACGTTAGCTCATTATGCCTACACAGGGGGATGTCACACTGGTCTGACCAGTTCCAAGGACAGTTGGGCTGCCATAGAAAGGGATGCAGAGCTGCTCTTCAGGAGCTCCATGGATTAGAGCTATACTGCTGTTGAAGGAATTGGGGCTCTCAAATAAAAGAAGTCCCTTGCCTTAGAATCATAGAATCCCAGGGCTGGAAGAGACCTCAGGAGTCATCGAGTGCAGCCCCCTGCCCAAAAGCAGGACCAATCCCAACTCAATCATCCCAACCAGGTCTGTGTCAAACCAGGACTTAAAAACCTCTAGGGATGGAGATTCCACCATCTCCCTAGTTAGCCCATTCCAGTGCTTCCCCATTCTCTTAGGGAAAGAGTTTTTCCTAATATCCAACCTACACCTCCCCCACTGCACCTTGAGACCATCACTCCTCGTTCTGCCATCGTCACCACTGTGAACAGCCTCTCTCCATCCTCTTTGGAACCTCCCTTCAGATAGTTAAAGGCTGCTATCAAATCCCCCGTCATTCTTCTGCAGACTAAACAAGCCCAACTCCCTCAGCCTCTCCTAAGTCATGTGCTCCAGCCTCCTAATAATTTTTGTTGCCCTCCACTGGACCCTCTCCAATGCGTCCACATCCTTCCTGTAGTGGGGGGCCCAGAACTGGACACAATACTCCAGACGTGGCCTCACCACATCCCAATAAAGGGGAATAATCACTTCCCTAGATCTGCTGGCAATGTTCCTCCTAATGCACCCTAATATGCCATTAGCCTTCTTGGCTACAAGGGCACACTGTTGACTCATATCCAGCTTCTCATCCACTGTAACCCCCAGGTCCTTTTCTGCAGAACTGCTACTTAGCCAGTCGGTCCCAGCCTATAACAATTCTTGGGATTCTTCCATTCAAATGCAGGACTCTGCACTTGTCCTTGTTGAACCTCATCAGATTTCTTTTGGCCCAATCCTCCAATATGTCTTGGACACTCTGCACCATATACCCTACCGTCCAATGTATCTACCTTTCCCCCTAGCTTAGTGACATAGGCAAACTTGCTGAGGGTGCAATCCATCCCCTCATCCAGTCATTAATAAAGATGTTGAACAAAACCGACCGTAGAACCGGTCTTTGAGGTACTCTGCTTGAAACTGACCGCCAGTCCGACATCGAGCTGTTGATCACTACCCATTGAGCCCAACAGTCTAGCCCGATTTCTATCCATCTTACAGTCCATTAATCCAATCCATACTTCCTTAACTTGCTGGCAAGAATAAGTCCAGGTATATCACATCCACTGAATTCCCCATGTCCACAGAGCCAGTTACCTCGTCATAGAAAGCAATCAGGTTCGTCAAGCATGACTTGCCCTTGGTGAATCCATGCTGACTGCTCCTGATCCCTTTCCTTATTCTAAGTGCTTGAAAATGGATTCCTTGAGGATCCCCTCCCTGATTTTTCCGGGGAGTGAGGTGAGGCTGACCGGTCTGTAGTTCTGTGGATTGTCCTAAGGAACATCTTGGTACCATTTACCTCCCACAAATAAAGTACATACCGACCTATGTTCAGGACCAGGTCAAAGTTGACAGCATAACAGATAGTAAGTTGACAGTATGAAGACTAGGAAGTAAGCCCCCTTCTGCAAGGTAAGGGACGGTAACCAGGTAACAGGGGGTAGCAACCTGATACATCAGGAATGTATAAAAGTTCACCTCAAATGGTGTTCACCAGCTGACTGTGTGGGGGCACTGGATGGTGCTCAGTGGGTGTTAGGACATTGCCACGGCTTCCATAAAGTGTAGCGGCGCAGCGCTGAGTCTGTTCGCTGGCAACTATTATTGCATGTTGTTACGCAAAAAATCTGCTTGGGCGATTTCGAATCTTATCTGGTTTGTGGTCTCTGGGGACTCTGGGCACGGAGACCACATCCAGCGATAGTGACTCGGCTCTGCAACTTTAGCGAAGAGCCAGGTGGCTTGTACCTCATGCAGTAGAGAAGGCTCCAGACTTACAAACCAGGTAACAGAACTTTTGCGTTCTCCTCCAGCAGCAGGCGCTCCGACACAGCTGGACTGAGTACAACACCTGCAAATAACCCAGTTAGTTAATGCAAGCATAAAGAGAGGCAGCCTGGCCAGATGCAACCATTCATTAACTTCCAGGCCAGAGAGGGCCATTGTGATCTTCAGTCTAGCCTGGCATCCTATGAGGTGCACACAGGCCCTTCTCTTCCACTTGTTTAAACAGAGGCACCCTGGGGCACCTTAAAGACTAACACGTGTATTTGGGCATCCGCTTCCAGGGGTAAAAAACACTTGGACCTGCTTTTCCTCCGCAACAGCTGATGCCCAAATAAATCTTCAAGGTGCCACAGGACTCCTTGTTAGTAATGACTGTTGGGGTTGCCCCTCTAAGGCTATGTCTACACTGCAGGCTTTTTGCACAAGAACAGCTGTTCTTGCGCAAAAACTTGCAGAGTGTCTACACTGCGTGCGTGTTTTTGCACAAGTATTACAGTACAGCATCAGCAAACAGGGCTTCTTCCGGAAGAGTTATTCCTCTCCCCACGAGGAATAAGCCCTCTTGCACAAGAGCTCTTCCAGAAGGCGGCAGTGTAGACAGGCAACATGAATTTCTTGCGCAAAAAACCCCTACGGCTAAAATGGCCATCAGAGCTTTCTTGTGCAAGAGAGCGTCCGCACTGCCATGGATGCTCTTGTGCAAAAGCACATCTCTTCCGCAAAAGCACATGGCAGTGTGGACGCGCTCGTATGGAAGACCTTTTGCACAAGAACTCTTCTGCAAAACAGTTCTTGTGCAAGAAGCCTGCAGTGTAGATAGAGCCCACGAGTTTCAGAGGGGTAGCTGAGTGAGTCTGTAACAGGAAAAACTTAAAACACAACATATAGTCACCTTAAAGATTAACAAACCGTGTCAATGGGATCATGAGCTTTCCTGGGCATAGCCCACTTCTTCAGACGACTGGAGTGTTGTATGTCCAGAACCAAAATGAACAGGGGAGGAAAAAATGGGAGGGGCGAAAAAAGGAGGCAGGGGGTATGTAAATATCAAAGGGAAAACCCAGCTGGTATGTAACAGGCACCACTGATAAGAGTTGTTGGGAATTTCCCAGGAACCGATCGGGGTTTCTTAGGAACAAGTTTAAAAAGGGGTGAGAATCGGGGTGAACTGGGTGGATGCCTGGGTGAGGGTTGGGTCGAACAACGCAGGGAGGGAAAAGCAGGAGCGTGGGGCGTGAGGGCAGGTGAGCGCTGCGGTGAAAGCCACGTGCGCAGGCCGGGCCGGGCCCCTCTCTCCTCCAGCTGACTTGCAACTTCCACTGCCGGCCCACGTGGCCCTCGAAGGGCGGAGCTTCCCCTTTCCTGCGCCCGCCCCTGGGGCCCTCCAGCCAATGGGAAGCGAGGGCTAATGTTGCTGGTGTTTCAACATTCGGAGCCGGCTGGCACAGCTGCTGCCGCGGGCCCGGGATCTGCGAGCAGGCAGGAGGCGGAGGTGAGGGGCGGGGGGCGGTGACTCCTGGCCCCCCAGCGCAGGGGGGTCCAGGTCCGGGTCCGTCCGGGGTTACCAGGCCGCGTGCTCCCCTCGCTCTTGGAGGCGACGCTGATGCCAGTGTCTGCTTCAATGCGACCCTACAATAACAAGCCCCAATCGGCCGAGTCGCTGCTTGTTTCACCTCGTGTCCCCCTGCGCTGCAGAAATCCCGCCTCTGCTGGGCCATCCCCGAGACACGGGGTTGCCCCTGGATTGTAAGCAAGCTGCCCCCTTCTCCCCCATGCTCCCCATTCCCTGAATATCAGTCCTGACCCCGCAGCCTGCACAAATCTTCATCCTTTAGGACCAAATAGGAAGGGGAGGGGGCGAGGGATTATTTTCTTTATTCCCACCCCCCCCAGCGGAAGGAGCTGTTCTCTGTGTCTGTGTTTACAAACCAAGGAACGTGTTTCTCCCTGGTTTGGGTTGGGGTTTTTTTTTTGCCTGTTTCTTGACAAGATTGATTGAAATGTTGGTCTGACTAGAGTAGTCCCCAAGTTTAGCGCCCTGCCCTGAAGCAGGACGAAGTCAACCAAGACCTACGGGTTTGTTTTACCCTGTCTAATTCTTTCTTCCCACCCATGCTTCCCCAGAAGGGATCAGACTGGCTGTAGACAGCGGGTGTTTAAGTCTCAGCTTGACAAAGCCCTGGCCGGGTTGATTTAGTTGGGATTGGTCCTGCCTAGAGCAGGGGGCTGGATTTGATGACCTTCTGAGGTCTCTTACAGCTCTATGGTTCTATGATTCCCTCCCCTTTCCTTCGCCATCATTAATATCCTTTTGCAGTGAGTTCCAGAGGTTGATTACACACTTCAAAATACGGCCGTTTTAACTAGAGCTGGAAGGAAGTTTTCAGAGGGGGTGTTTTTCCATTGGAAAACACTGATTTTAGTGACCTTTTGTTTGGAAGGGGAAAACTCCACCATTTCAGAATATTAAAATGTAGTTTTCCATTCCTGAAATGACTCTTTGTTCTCTTTAAAGTTTATCTTCCGTAATCCACCGTAATACATTTAAAAATAGTTAAAATCTAAACAAAATGTGAATTTATTTGCAGAACTGTGTGAGATCAAAAAAAAAAGTCAAAATCCTGGAATTTCTAGTCCCAGTTCAACCCTACTTTTAGCCACCTTGGTGCCAGGGATGTAAAATCTCATTTAATTAGTTAACCAGTTAAACAATATGTTGAACCAGTTAACCGATTAAATGGGACACGTAGGACGTGTTAAAGATGGACTTGGAGCAGCCCCAACACCTACCCCCGTGGCACACTGCTGTGACTGCTGAGCAACCCTACCCGTGGCGTGCCAGAGTGCCCTCTGCCTATGGCTGGTGGAGGGCTGCTCCAGCCCCCACTGGTTAACCATAACCGGCTTACTGGTTAACCATTCACTTCCGAACTTGGTGTCCCCACTGCTAACATTAGGACAGTGGTCCCCAACACGGTGCCCGCATTTGTATGCGCCCGCCAATTGCTCAGGGCTGGCCTGGCCCCAGGCACGTGGCGCATGTGCGGTGCCGGAGCTGGCCCCGGGCGCATGGTGCACAGTGAGCGCCGGCCCCGGGGGCGTTGCAGATTGGCTGCCGCGCTTTGGCCACGTAGTGCATGGGGGGAGCGCAGGCCCCGGGCGCGCGGCACTTGCAGGGTGCGCCGGCCCCGGGCACGTGGTGCATGGGGGGAGCGCAGGCCCCGGGCGCGCGGCACTTGCAGGGTGCGCCGGCCCCGGGCACGTGGTGCTTGGCGGGGGGCCCGGCCCTGGGCGTGCGGTGCTTGGGGGGGGGGGCGGCCCTGGGAATGTGGCTATGGGGGGGCCCCGCCTGGCAATGTGGCTATGGGGGGGTCCCCGCCCCCAGGTGCACAATGGGGGTCCCCGCGCCAGGGCGCCCTGCGGGCAAACGGCCACGCCCCTTGGCGCCGGGAAACCTCAAATGGTTGGGGACCACTGCATTAGGAGAAGCCGTTGGCTGCCTGCCCCGCCCCGCCCCATTCCTTCTTTGACATTCCCCTGCTCCCATGGGGGTCACGCTGCCCCCCTTTGAGAGCTGATGCTGAAAAGTGCTGGGAAAGCTCGGGGCGATTATCTGCCTGACCCCGGTGAATAGGAGCTGGCAAAGGCCCTGAAGTGTGACAGACCCTGGAGCTGTGACCGGCCCTTTCACCCAGCAGGATGTGCCGAATGCCCCAGAGGACCAAGGGATGGTGGGCGTGGCACTTCAAGCACACCTTGATTTTCTTCTGTCAGGGCTGGGGCATCGGACCGTCCAGGCTGGGTTCCTGTGATTTCCCGCGCGTGCTGGGCGGATGGTTTCCTGTCCAGTGCAGACCGCTGCTGGTGCGGGACCTTTGCATATAAACGCTGGGTAAGTCCTGGTGGGTTTTTAATGGGCAGTGCCATGTGGTTTGGTAACTCAGGGTGCCCCTGTATAAAACTATGGGACACCAACATCATGAATACTGTGTACAGATGTGGTCTCCTCACCTCAAAACAGATATTTTGGCCTTGGAAAGGGTTCAGAAAAGGGCAACTAACATGATTAGGGGTTTGAAACGGGTCCCATATGAAGAGAGGTTAAAGCGATGGGACTTTTCAGTTTAGAAAAGAGGAGATTGAGGGGGGATATGATAGAGGTCTATAAAAACATGAGTGGTATGGAGAGGGTGAATCAAGAAAAGTGATTTATTAGTTCCCATAATAGAAGAACTAGAGGACACCAAATGAAGTTAATGGGTAGCAGGTTTAAAACTAATAAAAGAAAGTTCTTCTTCACACAGCGTGTAGTCAACCTGTGGAACTCCTTGCCAGAGGAGACCGTGAAGGCTAAGACTATAACAGGGTTTAAAGAGAAGCTAGATAATTTCACGGAGGTTAGGTCCATAAAAGGCCATTAGCCAGGAGATAGAAATAGTGTCCCTGGCCTCTGTTTGTGGAAGGCTGGAGAAGGATGGCAGGAGACAAATCGCTTGATCATTGTCTTTGGTCAACCCTCTTTGGGGCACCTGGTGCTGGCCACTGTCAGCAGACAGGCTACCCAGTACTGCCGTTCTTATGTTAGGGTTCTTGGTTGGGGCACAGGGCAGAGCCCATCGGTTCAGAGCTGCTAAGAGCAGAGTTATTTGCACTTACATCCCAGCCAGACTCCCTCGTATCCCCTAACGCAGGGCTGGGGGGATCCTTTTTTGGGTCGGGGGCCACAGAGAAATCCGTCGGGCCTTGTAGGAGTTGGGCGGCAGGAGTGGAGCTTAGTGCCTACGGGGCCAAGGGAAACAGAGAGGGCACCATGTCCACAGGGCCGGGGTGCCATTTTCCCTAGGGCCTCCGGAGGGGTGGGGGGGGGGGAGTGTGTCTATGGTCTAGGAGCAAGGGCCCACCAAAGATGAATCCGACCCAGGCTCTGGTACATCTCTGCAGCGCTGCCGGCCGGTTCCCCCACCTCTTGGTCCTCAACCCAACTAGACCCGCTTCCCGACGGCTGGTTGTCCCCCGGCCAGCCCCGCTCCCTCCAGCCCCCTCCCAGCCAGCCCCGCTTCCCGGCGGCCGGTTCCCCCCCACCCCCTCTCTTCCAGCCAGTCCCGCCCCCCCCCCCCCCGGCCCCTGCTGTTCGGTATTTTTTTTAAACCATCTGGTAACCCTAGCAGGTGGGGGTGAAAAGTGCATGGAAATGCTTGCAGAGGCGCGTCTGGGAATGAGATGCTGCTCTAACATCTCCGCCTCTATTCACTTCCAGCCCCTGCCTCGTGGCGCTGGCCCCCCCGTGGCCTGGGAGGGCTCCCCAGGCGCACCATGGCCCGGCATAGCAAGCTGCAGAAGCACGTCCTGAGCCTATACAGGCAGTTCCTGCGCGCCGGCCGGGAGAAGCCGGGATTCCTGCCTCGCATCCAGGCTGAGTTCCGGAAGAACGCCAGCATCCCCCGGGCCGACGTGATGCACATCGAGTATCTGCTCCGCCGTGGCCAGAGGCAGCTGGCGCAGCTCCGAGACGCGAACACCAAACAGATGGGCACCTTTGTCCAAGCCAAACCTGGGGAACAGTGACCCCTGCTGGTTGGCGCAAGAGTCTGTCTTGTACTGGGACGGTTGGGGGTGAATTCACAGATCAGCCTTCCTGGTTCTCACATCCCTGTGCACCCCTCGTGTCCAAACACAGGTGCCTGGCTTGGCATTTGCTGAGCTAAGGTGTCTTTATTGGCAGCCAAGCTTTTAAACAGTTCAGGTGTGGATGGGTGATCTGGAGGAGATGCTCTTGTTTCCAGGACCTGGTACACAATTCGTTCTACCCCTGCTGGCTCCTCTCTTCGGGTATGTCTACACTACAGCGCTAGTTCGAACTAAGCTAATTCGAACTAACGCGTCTAGAACTAAAAACTAGTTTTGCTAATTCGAACTAGCAAGTCCACATTGAGTGGACTCTGAACAGGGATTAAGGATGGCCGGAAGCAGTGCCAGCAGGGCATCAGAGGAGGACTTAGAGCGTGGAGATGCAGTCTCAGGCTAGCCGAGGGCTGCGCTTAAAGGGTCCCGACCCCCACCCCGGACAGACAGTTCTAAGGGGTGCCCCGCTTGAAAACCAGTCCTGGCTTGGAGTGCCCGGAGTACCCACACTGGGCACATCAAACCACTCGGCCATCAGCCCGGCTGCACTTGCCGCAGGCTGCCATCTGGGGAGAGGGGGTAATCGGGGGGCTGCAGGAGAGCTTCCACCCCCAGAAGCCTGCAGAGCCAGCCCAGTCCTCCCTATCGGGGGCTTGTACCCCATTCCTCTCTCACCTCCTTCCACTTACCCTTCCCTAGCCCCCCTTCTTATTGATGTACAAAATAAAGATAACGTTTCTTCCAACATTGACTCTGTCTTTATTGAACAAAACTGGGGGAGACTGGGAAAAGGAGGTGGGAGAGGGGAAGATTAAGGCTGGGAGAGGGGAGGGCAACTAACATGATAAGGGGTTGGGAACAGGTCCCAGATGAAGAGAGGCTACAGAGACTGGGACTGTTCAGCTTAGAAAAGAGGAGATGGAGGGGGGACAGGATAGAGGTCTCTAAAAGCAGGGGTTGGGTGGAGAGGGTGCATTGAGAAAAGTTCTTCATGAGTTCCCATAAAGAAGGACTAGAGGACACCAAAGGAAAGGACTGGGTAGCACGCTTGAAACTAGTAAGAGAAAGTTGTTCTTCTTGACAAAGCAAATAGTTAACCGGTGGAACTCCTTGCTGCAGGAGGCTGTGAAGGCTACAACTAGAACAGAGTTTAAAGGGAAGTGAGATCAAGTCATGGAGGTTGGGTACATGGAGTAGTCTTAGCCAGGGGGTAGGAGTGGTGTCCCTGCCCAAAGTTTGTGCAAGGCTGGAGAGGGATGGCACGAGACAAATGGCTTGGTCACTGTCTTTGGTCCATCCCCTCCACGGTCCCTAGGGTTGGCCGCTGTCGGCAGACAGGCTACTGGGCTAGATGGACCTTTGGTCTGACCCAGGACGGCCATTGTAAGCTCAGGGACGGGGGTCTCGGTGGACCCCCTTGATTTTCATGCAAACCTGCTCCTGGGTGGCCAGGCTGGCAGCTCTCCTGCCCTAGATGGCCACTTTCCTGTGCCTAGTGCGGAGATCGTGGACGAGGTCCACGATGTCCGCACTAGCCCAGGAATGTACCCGCCTCTTGCGGTCCCGGGCAAGCTTCCGGGAGCCGCCAGCCTGGTCCCGGGAAGAGGGGGTGGGCTGGGGGACATCGGGTGGGTGGCTCTGTGCCGTGCCAGGTGCAGGGTCTGCTGGCTGGGTGCTGGCAGGCTTGCACCTGGCACGGGCACCGTAGCCAGCCCGTGCCCCTTTATGGGGTCCGGGGCCGGGAGCGGGGCATAGAGTTTCCCTGGTGTTGGCCAGAGTGGCCACCAGGGAAACTTGGGGAGGGCTAGCCTCCCACTCGTTCGAATTAAGGGGCTACACAGCCCTTAATTCGAACTAGTAAGTTCGAACTAGGCTTAAGCCTCGTAAAATGAGGTTTTCCTAGTTCGAACTAAGCGCTCCGCTAGTTCGATTCAAATTCGAACTAGCGGAGCGCTAGTGTAGCGGCTATGAATGTTAGTTCGAACTAACGTCCGTTAGTTCCAACTAACATTGTAGTGTAGACATACCCTTCCATCCTTAGCCAAAGAGGAACAAGCCAGTTAGCCCAGGGAAATAAAAGAAAGGGAGAGCGGTGACGGAAAACCCTGTGTCAGTCATTTTTTCAAATGATCTATCTTGCCTAAAAGCCTGTCAGGGATTGGGCTCTGTTGCAGGAGGTGCTGGCGAAACACTCCGTGGATTTGGGTGCTACAATTCCTGAGTGTCGTCCGCCTTCCTGCCCCCTCCCCCCACCGAAGCGCTTTGGAAGGCTCACAAAGGACAGAGACCTGCCTTTTGAAAATCCGACTCCCCACCGGTGTCTCAAGACAGGCGGCTCTCTCTCGCCAAAAACGCAGGCAGCAGCGTGGGATGACAGGCAGCCAGGTCGCAAGGGGAGGTGCTTTTTAGACCAGTTCCCTCCTGGCACTCCGTACTGCTGCCTCTGTATCAGAGGCAGCAGCACAAGCTGGCAGCAGCCCTTGCCTGGGGGCTGGGGCTGAGCTTCTGGACCTGGTGCAAACTGGAACTGAGCGAGGCTGCCTGCCTGCCTGGCTCCTAACACACTGTAAATGCAGAGCCGCAGAGGAGGTAGGTCCCGCACCCAGCGCGAGCCAGGACTGAGACAGCTGGCCCCTGGGGACTATCGAAAAGTCAAGTAACCGATAAGAAATCATGAGGTTAATTGACTACTCAGTGAATATCTAACGTCCCTAATCCCTTTTCATAGTTCCCCTCTGGACTCTCTCTCCTAAAGCATGGCCCTGAGATCTGGACACAGTGCTCCAGCTGAGGCCTCCTCCGTGCCAAATAGCTAGGAGAGTGACCTCCCATGTCTGCCGTACGTCTCCGACCACGCCCCAGGGCTATGCCCTCTTACTGAAGGGCTTTGTGTCTGAGATCGCTTCTCTCCTAGGCTACGTCTACACAACGAGTTTTTTTGGCAACAAATATGCTAACGAGGGACTCTATGACACGCAATGTCATTTGCATATTTTCTGCCGATCCGTTTTTGTGCTCGGGGTTTGTGCGCAAAACCAAGCCGTGTGGATGTTTACTTTTTGTGCAAAAAACCCCCTTTTCCCACAAGATCCCTATTTCTGCAAAAAGGCCGACCGATCTTGTGCAAAAAGGGGCTTTTGCCTAAAAAGAAATCATCCACATGGCTTGTTTTTGCGTGTTCTTGCGAAAAAACTTGTGGCGCGTCTACACTCTACGTGTGTTCTTGCAGAAGTAAATTTGCAGTAAAGCATCAGAGAACAGGGCTCCTTGCACAGGAGTTATTCCTCTCCCCACGATGACTAAGCCCCCTTTGTGCAAGAGCTGTTGTGCAAGAAGGCAGCGTGGACGGGCACCAGGGGCTTCTTGAGCAAGACACTTTTATGGCTAAAATGACCATCAGAGCTTTCTTGCACAAGAGAGCGTTCACACTGCCATGGACGCTTTTGTGCAAAAGCCCATGGCAGGGTGGAGGCACTCTTGCACGAGACCTTTTGCGCAAGAAATCCGGCGTGAAACAGCTCTCGTGCAAGAAGCCTGCAGTGTAGGGCAGGGAGCAGCCTATGAGGGAGGGGGAGGGACCCCTAGTAATGGCTCAAACTTCCCAGGGGGGTGGCCAGAGGCAGGACATTTGCCTGGCAGGGTGGGGGGGGGGGGGGCGGTGACCTCACAGGGGCTTTGGGCAGCCCTCAGCATATAAGGCAAAGGGCAGGTGGGGAGGTGATGACCTCACAGAGGGACCCACATCTCAGGCTGATAAAAGCGGGGGGCGGGCCCAGGGGACTTTGGAGACCCCCGGTTGCTTTAGCTCTGGTGCGTCTCCTCCTCACGGTTCCTTCGCGTTCTGTGAGTTCCACATCCCGACACCTTTGTGACGAAGGTAAGAGCCCCCAGGGGTTGGATCCCGCCCGGGGCCGGCTGGGTTCCAGGCAGGCCCAGCCCTCTTTCAAGGGCCAGAAGGTGATTCCTCACCTGGGCTGCGTCCTTAGCGCCACTGGGGCTTTCTCCTGGTTGGTTTCCCTTTTCCTCCATCCCCCCACATTTCTGCTCTGTTCTTGCCTCCTCTGTGACCTTCCCTTGCTGCCTCCCCCAGCTTGGGACCCAACAGACTAGCTGAAGGACGGGGGGTGGTTTGCAGGAGCCGTGGGGTGGGGGATGCAGCCCCCATTGTGGGGACTGGGGAGGTGGGGCTGGAACAAGTCTATGCCGGTGTCTTTGGGGAGAACGCTCCACCCCCCACACCTTAGATTCTCCCCTGATTGGCCAAGAAGGGGCTGTTGATGGGCAGGAGACTCGTGGAATGAGGAGTAACGGTAGTTTGAACTAGGAAGCCTAGTTCGAACTACCTAGTTCGTGCCCCGTGTAGCCGCGCTGGATTTCGTTCTTCAGGCTGCGCCCCAAGCTCCCCTTTGCTCCCCTCATTTCCAGCATGGCCAAACGTTTTCGGCTGTGGTTCAAGAAAGCCCTGAAGATGGCCCCAGGGCCGGTGGGGAGCAGCTTCTCCGTCCCCGCGGGCGGGGAAGCTGGATCCCACCAGCTCGGGGCGACTCGCCCACCGGCCAGGCCCCCCCGGACCTGGCTCCAGAGGCGGCTGGGCAGGCGGGACCCAGCCCAGCAGGGGAGCCGGGTAGGGTGGCTCCGGGGCCTCCTCTGTGGAGAGAAACACCTGCCCCGGGAGCCCAGCCCCCATTACCACCAGGGGGCATCGCCCTGCCCGGCCCCCGGGGACCTGCCAGTCTCCGGGAGCCCCCAGCCCGTCGCTCCCCGCACCAGCCCCTGCAGCTGTGGGTCCAGGTCCGTCAGCAGCAGCGCCTGGGCCTCCAGCTGCAGCCGGGCCACCTCCTGCAGCCGCTCAGACCCAGGTGAGGGGCCGTGAACACGCTGGGCCCAGGGGCTCACCCAGTACCCGGGGGGAGGGGCAGCCCCAGTGTCTGCCCCGCACCCTGGGCAATGGATGGGGGCGGGGGCTGCTTGGCTCTCTTCTTCCTGGTGGGGGCTCTGCTGAGGGCGTTGGCAGATGTGAGGGTGGAAGGGGGATGGGTCCCTGCGAGGGGCGTGTGGGGCCCAACCTGCCCTGGGTCCCTGACATGGGGGCGCGTGACCCCTGCTGGCCGCTGGAGTCACCCTGGTCCCTTCCCTCCCGCACAGAGCCCCCCTGCGCCTCGGCGGAGCTCTGCCAGGAGCGGGTGGACTCCCGGGTGGAGGAAGGGGCCATCTACGACATCGAAGAGCAGCTCCACACCCAGGACACGGTAGGAACCTTCTCCACATGGGGGGGACCCGAGATTGTCCGGCCCCTTCCCAGCACGTCCCCCCCCCCTCCGGGAGGGGCTTGTCCCTGGGGATCCCCCTGGGGCCCCTTCTCCTGCATGACCTGGACCCCCCAAGCTGGGGTCTCTTGTCATGCACCAGCTGGGCCCCCACAAGCCTGAGGCAGCAGTTGGGGGGGAGTGTGGGTGCTTGGACAACCAGCAGCTCCCACCTCCACTCCTGGGAGGCCTGAGCCCTGCAGCTGTCCGTGGGGGGCAGGCAGGCCCCAGGCTCACAGACTCTCTCTGGGGTGCAGAGCCCAGCCGCCCTGCAGCGGTTCCTCTTGGCCATCCCCCTCGCCTGCCTTGCCGCCCTCCAAAGGGGCGAGGACACCCTGGCGCCGCGCTGCTGCAAGGACACCATGATGGCCAGGATCGTTGTAAGCGAGTCGCGGCAGCCGGGAGGAGGGGAGGGGATACGTGGGGTGGACAGGGGTCTGCCTGGGCCATGGCGGCGGGTGGGGGTGCTGGAAACGGGATGGGTGGAGCCAGGAGGGCTGGAGGTGGACATGGGGAGGGTGGGTGGGGATGCTGGAGGAGGGAGGGACACAGAAATGGGGCAGGTCTGGGGTGCCGGACAGGAAGGGGGATTCGGGACATGGGGGGGGGTCTGCCCGGGCCATGGGGGGCTGGAAGGGAGCCGAGCGGGAGGCTGGGGATGCGCCTGGGGAGCAGGGATGAGGAGGTTCAGAGGCTGGTCACCAGGGCAGTGAGGGGCAGGAGACGGCCTGGGGACAAGGATTGAGCTGGTCCCGGTTTGGGAGGGGGGTGCTGGGAGGGGCCCTGTGCCGGGCAGGGGGGCTACAGGGCAGCGGGAGGCAGTGGGGTTGGATCCTGCTGGGTGGGGGCGCTGGCCGCGTGAGCGTCTCTTGGGGGCCCCAGCCTCACACGCCCCTTTTTCCCCTTGGGTCTCCCAGGAGATCATGGAGGACTCGCCCCCCCGCTGGTCTTGGCCGACTGCCTCAACGCCGCCTGCAGCCTCAGGTACCGACCCCCCCCCCCCCCCGCCGACTCCCCCCAGAGCAGATCCCCTGGCCAGGGAGTGGGAAAGTCTCTGTCTCCTGCTGCTGAATTAACAGTCTCTGCCCCTCTCTCCTGCCAGCACCTTGCAGCCTCCCCTGCGGGCCCAGCTCCTGAGCCCCCTGCTGACGGCGGCCGTGGGACAGACAGTGTCTGGGGACTGGCAGCAGGAGCCCATCCACACACAGGTACGTCCGTCTGGGCCCTGCTCCCGGGCTGGGCTGGAGCTCCAGAGAGAAGGGGGGGGGGGGCAGAGGGAGGGAAGAAGCTGCAGGTTTGGATCCTTCCCTCCAGAGTTCCCGTTGCTCTCCCGGGGGGCCCGTCCCTTCCATGCCCAGCCTGGGCTCCTCCCTGCTCTGTGAGGCGGCTCAGACCCTGCTCTAGGCTGGACCCCGGAGCCAGCGGGTGGCCTGGATCCCCCAACCCCCCTCTGACCCAGGGCTCCCCCTTGTCTTGCAGCAGTTCATCCGGGCCCTTCCCTACGACCTCCAGGCCCTACTGGCGAGCCTCCTCGCCGAGTCCCCAGACACCGCCCGGCTGCAGCTCATAATGGAGGTGAGCCCCGTGGGGGGGACGGGGCCATTGTCCCTGCTTCCTCGGGGGGGGGCCGAGAGAGGAGCAGTGTCAGTGGCTGGCGGGGGCACAGTCTGAGAGAAGCCCCAGGCTCTGCCCAGAACCGGCACCTCCCTACGGGTCCTGACCTGTCTCTTTCCCCCCCAGCACCTGAGCCCGTGGCTGGAGTCCCGCCTGCCCCAGGAGCGAGCCAGGGCCCTTGGCAGCACCACGGCCCTGCTGGGAGTCGCCACCACCCTCCCGGGGTTTGACGTAAGTGACCTCGGAGCCGGGGGGTCTGGGGCTGCAGGGCGCGGGGCTGGGAGCGTCCCCGGGAGGCAGAGGCAGGGCCGGGAATGGGCCGGGAATGGGCCGCGTTCTCCTTTCCCCGGGGAGGGGCGACCCTGGGCCCTTCAGGGGGGCTCTTGAGGGACTGGGCCTGGGGACTGGGGAGTGGCCGTCAGTGGATCCCCTTGTTCCACCCCCGGAGTGACCCTTCAGTCGGGGCCATTGCTCAGGGTTGTCTCCTCGCAAGGCCGGTCCCGCCCCGCCCCGGGAGGTGTCTCTGTCCGTCCCCCGAGCTCAGACCCGCCTCGGCGGCCGTTTGCATGGGACGTGCAGCCCCAGGATGCTGAGGGACCCCCCCTCTTCTCTCCCCTCAGAACTCCGCCGACTGGCCGAGGATGGGTCACCACGTGGCCCAGCTGGGCCTTTTTATTTCGGACCCATCCGAAGACGTCAGCCGGCTGGCCCGGGAGGGGGTGCACAGCCTGTATCAACTCCTCCTGCACCACAGGGGTAAGGAACCCAGCCGGGACCTGGGCCCCAGGGACACCCTGAGGGTGCCGGCGGCGGGGGGAGGGGACCCAGCCCTTTTCCCCCAGACTGGCCCAAGGGGGGATGCGTCCCTCTGTGTTCCCCTTCTGCCCCCTGTGCCCCTCCATTTGCCCAGGGATGCCTGCAGGGACCCGTGGGAGGGGAAGGGCTCAGACCTGCCAGCAGAATGACCCTGTTGTGTCTCTTGCAGGCCTCAACATCCACCAGGCAGAGGACCTGTGGTGCAGACACTACTACAAAGAAAGATGGGTCCTGGCTCACAGCAACAGCGTGAGGGTGGGAGAGGTAAGGACGCGCTGCCAGGGCAGGGCAGGGCTCGGGGGTGGGGCTGGCTGGGGCCCTCGTGGGGGTAGGAGGGTCTTGGGGGCAGGAGGAAGCTGTGACCTGGGGCAGGGGTTGGGGTGCCGGGTGAGGAGAGCGTCTGGGTGCAGGGTCTGGAAGGGAGTTTGGGGGAGGAGGAAGCTGTTTTAGCCCCAGGAGTTGGGGCCGGGCTCTGGGCCGTCAGCTGAAACCTCCTGTGCTCTTGATTTCAGGTCTTTGGGCAGCTCTTTACACCAGAGCAGGAGAATTGCTTTTTGGACAAGGCTCTGCTCGCTGCCCGCTCCCCCCTGCGGCGCCCCAGCCAGGCCGGGCTGGTCCTGGCCCACGCCCTGCATGGGCAGGCCCATCAGCTCCTGGAATACATGGTGAGCAGCCGGAGCAGATCAGGAGAGTGGGGCAGGGCCAGGGTCTCCTTCCCATCCCCTCAGGGAGTCCCCCGCCCCTTTCCTCAGGCTGCCCCCACCCCACGTCCCTGCTGGCAGAATCCCTCCTGCCCCTGCGAGCGTCCCTGGGGGTGGGGGAGGCTCTGAACACAGAAACTGTCCTAGGAGGCGGGAGGGGCCGAGGTGTCAGGAGCTCTGGGGGGGGGGGGGGTCAGGAGCTCACCCTGCGGGCCTGACGGGGGGTGACCAGAGAGCAGGGGGGAGGAGGGTGGAAATGCTGGGGGGCCAGTTCCCCTGAGTCCCCAGGGATGAATGTGACGGATTCTGCTTCCCTTGCAGCAGGAAGACACCCAGTGAGAGCAGCAAGAGCTGAGGAGCCAGCAGCTGCATCCCCCTCCCCCCAACCCTCCCAATTGTATTGAATTGTATTTACATTCTCATTAAACAATGTTTCAAAAAACATTTGGATCAGGCTTGGTCAATAATTTGTAATGGGGGGGCCATTTTGGCAACTGATCAAGGGCCACATTTCTACCGAGGGGTTTGGGGTCTGGGACGGGGTGGTTGGGTGCAGAAGGGAGCTTAGGGGTGGAGCCTGGGTGCAGGGGGGGGGTATGATCTGGGGCGGTGGATAGGGGTGCAGGGTCCAGGAGGGGGTATGGGCGCAGGAGAGGACTCTGGCCTGGGGGAGGGGCTCTAGAGGGGTGCAGGGTCAGGGAGGGAGCTGTGACCTGGGTGAAGGGGGAGCAGAAGGTTTGGGGGAGGGGGTGCGGGTGCCAGAGAGGAGTCTGGCCTGGGGGAGGGGTGTCGGGGGGGTGCATGGTCAGGGAGGGAGCTGTGACCTGGGTGAAGGGGGAGCAGAAGGTTTGGGGGAGGGGGTGCGGGTGCCAGAGAGGAGTCTGGCCTGGGGGAGGGGTGTCGGGGGGGTGCAGGGTCAGGGAGGGAGCTGTGACCTGGGTGAAGGGGGAGCAGAGGGTTTGGGGGAGGGGGTGCGGGTGCCAGAGAGGAGTCTGGCCTGGGGGAGGGGTGTCGGGGGGTGCAGGGTCAGGGAGGGAGCTGTGATCTGAGGGAATGGGGGACGCAGGTTCAGGTGGTCGCCTGGGACAGGCAGTCGGGGAGGGGACGTGGGCGCCAGGGGCAGGCTCTGGCTGCGGAGGTGCCTACCTAGGCAGCTGCGTATGGGGGAGCCCGACTGTCACCTGAGGGGATGGGGGAGCTCAATTTTCAACTGTGGGGAATGGAGGAAATACTGTGGAGTGGAGGGAGCGAGATGGGGGGGCTGAATTGTTCCCGGAGGGGAGATCTCCCTGGCTTGGGGGGGGGGGCGTTTCCAGCAAAGCCCTCACATAAGAGGGGGACAGACGGGGGGAGGGAGAGGACGGGGATGGGCAGGGCAGGTGGAAATGGGGAGGGGCAGGAGAAGGGAAGGGGGAGGAGATGGAGGAGAGCAGGGGATAGGAGTGGGGGCGGGGATGAGGAGCAGGACAGAGGCAGGGCAGTGCTGGTGATGGCTGAGCGATGAGAACAGCTCTCAGGGAGCTTAAAGCCAGCAGATGCTTTTCGGCAGAGTTGCCATTTGCCCTGGCGGCTTTGCCAGAATAGCTGTGCCAGCGGGGGGGGGGGGGCTTTTGCCACACACCCAAGCCAAGCCAGCTGTGGCGGCAAAGCCTTGTGATGTAACCTAAGCCCTTGGCAAGGTCGGGATCAACCTGCTCTGACAATTTCTCGGACCGGCGGGTTGAGAAACAAGGATCGTGCAGGGAGATGGGGATGACTAGGAAGCGAATCCAGGTGTGGGGGGAATATCCTGGGTTGGAGGGTCAGTCGATACCCCTGCCTGCCACTGTCTGCCGGGGCTCTGCCCGCAAGATGGAACCAACAGCTGAGTTTGCTTTTCTGCCCCGTCGTGGGCACAAAAGGCCCAGAGCAGCCTCCTGCTATCTTGGAGGAAAGGGGCCAAAGTTCAGGAAGCAGGTGCCAGGCTGGGCTGGAATCCGCGAGCTCCGCTTTTGCTTTGCCCTTCCTGGAAGCTGGGCTGCAGGTGAGTGGCGGTTTCATCTCCGCTCTTGGGGTGTTTCTTGTGGGTTCCGAGTGTGGATCTGAGAGGGGCTGCGCAGGGGCAGTGTCATGAACGTGCTGTAAGCGTTATAGCCCCTTCTGCGCAGGCTGGCTCCAGCCTCCCGTCTGTCTCCAAGCCCTGGGGGAGAGGCGGGAGGCCAGCAGCATGGCCTAGTGGAGGGGGCAGGGGGTTGGGCGTAAGAACTCCCGGGTTCTAATCTAATGCCACCTAGTGACTAAGGCACAGAGTTGTGTGTTAGACCCTTGCTCCTCAATTCTGCGCTCACTCTCGCACTGGTGACCTTGGAGAGGCCTTTCAGGTCTCCCTTTCCCTGTCCATCAAAGGCAGGCAAGTGCGATGTAATGCCCTGGAGCAAGTGCTTTGGGACGTGTCGCACAAGTGTGCCTGGCTCACAAGCGTGTCAGCACAGGTGTGTAAAAGCGTGACGAAGGCTTTGAGATCGATGCCGAAGGCTTGTGAGGCTGTGGCTGGCCAAGTGACAGGGAAATGAAAGGTCAGAGTTTGGTCAGTTAGATTTTATGGTAATACACTGAGACGAAGCACTTTGGGCGTATATACGATAATGTCTTTCCAAGTGCGTTAGTTCAAGCCGTGTCCTAGGAGCCAAGAGGTGAGACAAACATGCTTGGTCCTGTCTCGGTGCAGGGGTGGACTAGATCAGTGCTTCTCGACCAGTGGTACGAGTCCCCTTAAAGGTACTCAAGAGATGTCTGGGGGACACGTCAACACAACTGAAATTTGGAGAAAACTGAATTTTAGTTTTCAGTTTGACAGCGCTTTATTCTTTTTGTACCTTTTACACCCAAAAATGCCATCGCCCGCCCGGCTACGATTCAGTTGTTTAAACAAATGTGTTGCAACGGTAGAAAAAAATTGTGTGTGTCTGAAAACTGTAGGTACTGGGGGTACTTACACATTTTTTTTTAAAGGGGGTACATTATAAAAAAAGTTTGCGAAACACTGGACCTATCATGGTCCCTTCCACTCAGACTTTTCTATGATTCTGTGACAGGGCTGGGCGATAATTTTCAGAAGGGGGCCACTTAATGGATTTTGGTATGGGGTCATAGGCCGGCTCCACCCACAGAAGGGGCGGAGCCTGAGGCAGAAGGGGCGGTGTTGTGGACTAGCCCACCCTCAGAGTTCTCCGTGGCTGAGGCTTTCAATTAAAAGCACAGAAAAGAGCTCACAGCTTTGCCACTACTGGCAGCTGTCCAGCGTGGCTACAGCTTTTTAAAGGGCTCGTGGCTCCTGCCCCTGCTGTAACCATGAGCCGTGAATCATTTAAAAATTGGATCCTGCTGCCTGAGTCCCCACTTAGAATTCGGCGGCATGGGCAGCAGGATCTAAACACAAAGTGGCCAGATCACAGTGTTTGGTAGGTTGCATCTTACCCAGCCCTGTTCTCTGAGCTGGTTTTGAAACCTCCGTGTCCTCCTTATGGTCTGACAGCTGCAGATTTACTGCCTGTCTCTCCTCTCGTGGCCCAGCCTAGCCGCAGCTAATGGACTAACTCAGGTTAGCATCACCTGCCCTGTCTTGGTGACTCTTCACAGCTGAACGGCCTATAAGGCATCGTGCTGGTCTTCTGATCTCTTGGTGACTCCTCTGCCTTCTGTTTATTTCTTTCTCCCTAGCTGGCCAATCAAGTCAAGCCCTGTCAGTGCGTGAAGGCCCCAGGAATTACGAGTGCGATGGTCTCCCATGCCCAAGGTAATCGGCTGGCTAGTAATGGATGGACTGCTTGGTTATCAGGTTAGGCTGCACAAGCCAGGTCTATGGGACCCTATGGCCAGCTGGCACCTGGTTCACAGCTGTACTAATCTGAAAATGGCTGGAAGACACCACCATCATTAGGCTCCAGAGTCAACAGCACTTGCTCCTCTTGGAGCTACTTGTCCGTGGCAGGCAGCACAGCTTAGCAGCTCATTGGGACATCTTCTTTCTGTTGTGAGATCTGGGCACTTTAGAATGGCTGTAGCTATTGAAAGCAAAGGCGCACAGCTATAGGCATGTAGTTTCCAGCTTTATTCACCTAGGTGGCTGATTCCAGGAAGCAAGGGTGTGTGTGTGTGGGGGGGGGGGGTGGTCCTGTACAGAGGGTTCCCTGGCCCCTCTGCTTCCATGGCTGTGCAACTGCCACCAGGTGGATTAGAACCTGGGACTGTTGGAGCTTAGGGCAGGAGCTGCTACAGCTTGAGTTATAAGTCAGTTGCCTCTCAGCGTAGGCTGAAGAGCTCCCTTGTAATAATTGCTTGCTGGACGTGGTCTCAGTGCCACTCCATAGGATAGTGACCCACATCAGGTGTGTGGGTTACAGCTGCAGGCCTGCTCCCAGCATGCGGATCTGCTCTCTGGGCGGCGTCTATAACTCTGTGGCTGCAGCCCTGCTCCCAGGACTGGATCTGCTCTCTGCCCATAGGCGTGCGCAGCACATTTCATTAGGGTGTGCACCCAAAGAATGTTTTTAAATGTACTCTTTGACCCCCTTGACCCCCGTTAGCCACGCCCCTGACCCCCATTAGCCACGCCCCCTGAGCCCCATTAGCCACGCCCCCTGACCCCCATTAGCCACGCCTCTGGAGGTAACACTTTCAGGTCAATATGGACACATGACCAGAAATAAAAGGTGTCATGTGACCTCCCCCCCCCCCCCCCAAGGACTTTTCCCACCATCCACTTACCAATAGGGATTACTTTGGCCCTCACCAACCCCCCCTCATGCAATGATCCTGCAATTGCATTAACCCAATGTGTGAGACATTAACTCGGGGGGTGGGGAGGCTGGGGGAAGTGTTCCCTCTAAGAGTTTCCTCCCATGAGCACAATACATTTTGTGTTGTGCACCAGTACTGAGTTTGTGGCTTGTTTGGATGTGTCAGTGTGGCACCCAAGTTATTCATAAATATCTTATGAACCACTTACCTGTCCCCTCTGCTGCCCTGTCTCCTTCCCTTCCTCCATCAGCTCCCCTGGTGCCTGCTGCCCCCCCAACCCCTCACCCACCTCTGCTGTCCTGACTCCTGCCCTTCTCACTGCCCTCGGCCTTCCCGAGACCTGCCCCCTCCAGCAGCCTTTCTCTCCCCCCCTGTGCCCACTCCTCCAGTAGCCCCACTCTGACCATGTGAGCTACCCCTCCTCATCCCCTCTTCTAACACCTCCCTCTACACACCTGTCCTGCCTCTCTCCTCTGCTGCTGGTCCCTCCCCTGCAGGTGTCTGCCCTTCTGCTTCACCCCCCGGACTCCCTGGCACCTGCACCTTCCCTTACCCTTGCACCCTCTTGGTGCCTCCCCCTTCCCTCACTGCCCCTGCCCCCTTTGCCCACTCCCTCACCACCCTCTGCCCCCATTCCCCTCATGCCCCTGTGCCTTTACACGTGCCTTGCTCCATCTCCGCCTTCCTCATGCCCACCCCTTCTTTCAAGCCTTCTCCCAGCACCTCCCCTTCTCCCCTCTAGCCCCCAAAACCCTTCCCCTCTCCTCTCCTAGCATCATCCTGTCCCCCCCCCTCACTGACACCTCCCCTCCTGCCCTTTTCCTCATTGTCTCCACTTGGCCCCCGGGCATTTGTCTGTCTCCTACACCCTGTCCCTTAGTGCCTTCCCCTTTCATCTCCTGACCTGCCACAAACCCCCACCCCGCAGACTCAGGTTCCCAAAGTTCCGGCAGTCCCCATCACTTGGTGCCTGCGCTGGGTCTGACTCGTAGGGTTGCGAGGTAGACCCTCCCCCCAAAAAACGGACACACTTGATCCTGGGCAGGGGGGAGGGAGGAAGAGGGACTGGCTGGGGGGGGCAGGAACTGGCTGGAAGGAAGAGGGGATGGGAAGCAGCTCTGGGGGGGAAGGGCCAGATCCTGACCCTGGCCCCCCCTTCTCCCTCCCCGAGGCCAGTCATGCTGCCCCTGACCCCCCCTTCCTCCCTGAGGCCAGTCGCACTGCCCCCGATCCTGACCCCGGCCTCCCCTTCTCCCTCCCCGAGGCCAGCCCTGCTCCCCAGCTCAGTGCGGGCCCCTGCTCTCTCCTTAGCTCAGTCCCACTCTGCCGACCCTGGCTCCCTCCTGGCTCCCTGCTCTGCCAGTCAGGCTGAACTGGGACTTTAGCCTCTCCCCGTTGTTCCTGGGGACTGTCAGTCTCAGGATTTTGATCTCTCATTTCCCCTGCCTTTCACTGAGTTTCAGTAAGGAGCTAGCAGCAATAATGCCTCTACTTTTTCCCCCACTCCTGTGCGGAATACATTTTGTTATGTGCACCAAGGCATGCACGGATGTGCACTGTTACGTCACGTGGAGTTTCACAGCATGGGAAGAAATCAGTGGAAATACAGAGAGCCTGAGTAGTTGCAAGTGTCCATTTTATTGCATAGCACGGAGCTAGCTAGAAAAAACCCAAACCAGCTGGGCTGACCCCCAGTGACCTAACGCAGTTACTATAACAACAAGATCTATGTCTACACCCAGTACACCACATGCACCACCACTAGAAACACATGCTACCGGCTAGCAAACTGGGCAGCATTTGAATGTCTCCTGGCTGGCCGCCCAAGAGCTCAGCTTGCAGGGAACACTGGCTAACCGTCCCCTTCCACCTGGAGAAGGGAGAGACAGGAAAGCAGCAACAGAGCATCTGCCTGGGGGAAGCCCGAATCCCATGCAGGAGTGGAGCCCTGTTCCTTGTTCCAGGCCCTTGCTAGAGTCCCCTCCCGTAGCTGCAGCTATGGCCGGCAGTTTTAAAAGCGGACTTACGCTGGCCCTGCAACCCGAGCAACTCTGTCAGTGGGTGCTTATCACTCCATCACCTCGAGCTGTTTAAGCAGCTTGTTTAACCAAGGAGGGAGGGAAAGGGAAACCTTTGGCCATTTGAGGGTTGCGTGCCAATGGAGGGAAAGGGGATGGATAAAAAGGGGCTGAGCACACGGTACTGCCTCTTTTTAAACCCAGGCCCAAAGATGTCCTGGAATTCTGGGCCACTGGCCTGAAGGAGATGGTCAAACTGCCTGGCAGCTGGACTTTTGGAGTCTTGTTATTCCTGGGCTCCTGGTAGCGATGGCTCCCATTCCAGGGGATTCCTGCCAGGTAGTTTACCTCAGACAGCAGCTTTTATTCCCCCGTGTCACTTCTCTCAGTATCTGAGACTTTGGTCATGGGGATCAAGCATTTAACATGATTCCAAGAGGAACCGGATGGTTCATCTAGCGAGCCAGGCTCACCGATATTTGAGTAGTTAATAAAAATCCCTAGTTGCTGTGTGTAGGTCTAAAAAGTGAAGGTTAGTATCATTAGTCTTATTTTACAGACAGGGAATAACCTCTCCAACCTGTGGGAGAGGCAGGAATAGAACCCAGGTTTCCTGATACCACAGTCAGGGCTTTGTTACCAGGCTACATCCTGTACTAGAAAGGATGGGCCTGAAGCATGGGCCTGGTGTAAGGCCTGAGGCCTGAACCAAAGTAAGCAAGAGTTAGCTGAAGAGAAACAGGCAGGTCGTGTCAAAAGCAGACGGTTGCCTGAAAGTCTTGGGACTTAACCCTAACTGTCTTGCCTGGAAAGGTTGAAACCATAGACAAAAGGTCCTAGAAAGTCTCCAGGAATGCTAGAGAAGCAGGAAGCGAGTTGACAGGAGGCCAGGAAAGAAAATGGAAACAGAATTTGGGGTTTTGAATTGGAAGCAGTGATGTGCCTGTTGTGTGATCATGCCTGGAAGATGTGAATTAAGCCAGGAACCTGGGCAAGCAGAATCCAGCGACTTTCTTGGCTAGGGAAAGACTAAATCTTGGAACAAGAGAGATGTGAGTAGAACAGGGAATTTTTAGTCAGACGCTACTAGGTTATTTTCTTTATTTTTTTAGTTTGTTGGACTTCTTTTTGCTAAGCACATGTAACTATCCCCCTTTACCCTAGAACTCTTCAAACTGAATCCCAGGGAAGCGATTTTCTGTGTTTTAATCTTTCTTTTTTCAGTTTCTTTGTAACACCTAGCAACCAAGTAGATACGCTGGAGGGCAGTAGATATGCTGGAGGGCAGGGATAGGGTCCAGAGTGACCTAGACAGATTAGAGGATTGGGCCAAAAGAAATCTGATGAGGTTCAACAAGGACAAGTGCAGAGTCCTGCACTTGGGATGGAAGAATCCCGAGCATAGTTCAGGCTGGGGACCGACTGGCTAAGTAGCAGTTCAGCAGAAAAGGACCTGGGGGTTACAGTGGATGAGAAGCTGGATATGAGTCAACAGTGTGACCTTGTAGCCAAGAAACCTAATGGCATATTAGGGTGCATTAGGAGGAGCATTGCCAGCAGATCCAGAGAAGTGATTATTCCCCTTCATTCGGCTCTGGTGAGGCCACATCTGGCGTATTGTGTCCAGTTCTGGGGCCCCCACTATAGAAAGGATGTGGACGCATTGGAGAGGGTCCAGCGGAGGGCGACCAAAATGATTAGGGGGCTGGAGCGCATGACCTATGAGGAGAGACTGAGGGATTTGGGTTTGTTTAGTCTGCAGAAGAGAAGAGCGAGGGGGGTTTGATAGCAGCCTTCAACTTCCTGAAGGGAGGTTCCAAAGAGGATGGAGAGAGGCGGATGGCAGAACAAGGAGAAATGGTCTCAAGTTACAATGGGGAAGGTCTAGGTTGGATATTAGGAAAAACTATTTCACTAGGAGGGTAGGGAAACACTGAGATGGGTTCCCTAGGGAGGTGGTGGAATCTGCATCCCTAGAGGTTTTTAAGTCTTGGCTTGACAAAGCCCTGGATGGGTTGATTTAGTTGGGATAGGTCCTGCCTTGGGCAGGGGCTGGACTTGATGACTCCTGAGGTCTCTTCCAGCTCTATGGTCAATGATTCTAAGTAATGTTTCACCAAGTCAATTTGTTTTGTTAATAGACGTCACATTTTTAAAACCATGATCTGATTCCTGCATCCTAGAGGGCGGAAGGTTCTGTATGCACGTGCCTAAGACAGCAAGCCATACTTCTAGGAGAAATTACAGGTTTTCAAGCTCTCTCTGGGGGGAGTGTCAAGGACAAGGAAGGTACCCCACAGGAGGGAATTCTGAAATGCGCCTGTCTGGTTCTCAAAGGGGTTTGTGCATTTGGATGATGGCAGCAACACCAACACAAGCCTCCAGTGGCAGGGTATTTTAAAGTCTCTTGTGGGCCCCCACCTTCTGCACTTGGAGTGCCAGAGTGGGAAACAGCCTTGACATGACCCCTCTCCAATTTATCAACATCCATCTGGAATTCTGGTCACCAGAGCTGGGCACAGAACTCCAGCAGCAGAAGTTCAAGTGCCGAATAAAGCGGCTAAGTCGGTTCCCCTCTCTGGCACTTGGAGTGCAGAAGGTGTGGGCCCAAAAGAGACCTTAAAATACCGTGTCTCTATGGGCTTCTGCTTCAAAACTCCCCAAGGTCACAGATTCCCTGAGCTTAGGAGGGTTGCTGCCTCTACCCAAGTGGAAAAAAACTTTTTCTTCTTGAACGCAGGAAGAAGTCACTTGGGAACGTATTCCAGAAGGGTACCCCAAACTCTTTTACACAAGAGCCAAAAGAAATCTGATGAGGTTCAACAAGAAGTGCAGAGTCCTGCACTTGGGACAGAAGCATCCCAAGCCCTATTACAGGCTGGGATCGACTGGTTAAGCAGCAGTTCTGCAGAAAAGGCCCTGGGGTTTATAGTGGATGAGAAGCTGGATATGAGTCAACAGGGCGCCCTTGTAGCCAAGAAGGATAATGGCATATTAGGGGGCATTAGGAGGAGCACTGCCAGCAGATCCAGAGATGTCATTATTCCCTTTTATTTAGCACTTGGAAAGAAAAAAAGAAAAATGAAAACAAACTGTAATTTCTGATAGCTGTCCTCTTAGTCTTAGGCAGGTATACACAGACCTCCTATTACTTTCCAGGATACAAAATCAGATCACAGGCTTAAAATAGGTGATTATATTAAGAAAACAAAAAGGTATTCATTTGTAAAGCTGACTTGGCTGCTAGGAGTTATAGCGCAACTGAGAAAAGAACAGATTAAAACACAGACAATTGCATCCCTGGGATTCAGTTTAAAGTTATAGTGGGGAGAGGACGGGATATGGATTTAGCACAGAGGAGTTTAACCAAACAACAAAACAAAAAAATAACCTGATCGCATCTAAATAAACATTCTCTATCTACTCAAGTATCCACACTTCCAAGGTCCAGTCCAATTCTAGGCCCAGGTATTCTTTTTTTTAGGCATGATGTCCCTGCCCAGTTCAATTCATCCCCCCCCTCATCCCCTTCCACAGCTCCAGGATTAAACTCACAAAGAAAAACAGCAGACAGATTCCCTTTTAATGCAGATCTGAACTCTTTCTTCTCACTGGTGCTCCTGGCTCCCTGCCAACACTTTCTAGCTAGCTAGGTTTAACCCTTTAGTCACTGAATACTGGGATGTTCAGAAAAGAACAGTGGGCCTCCCATCCATCACAGAAGCGAGACAGCCTCTTTACTCCTGCTCAAGCGTTTCCTGTTTATACATCCCAGAATTACAATAGCTTTTTAAGCCCCAACGCCACAATGGGAGCTCATGTTCTGCTGATTACCCACCATGACCTCTACATCTCTTTTCCCCGCCCTGCAAGTCTGGCCCACAGAACCATGGGAAGTGGCATAGGCTAGCCTGGGCCAGGGCAAAGGAACACGTGGGCCTTTCTCTTCTCCATCTCTCCCTCTGCATTGCACAGCAGGGCGCAGGAGTGCCAGGGGGCTCTGTGGACGCTGTTTGGCTTAATGCCAGCGAAAGCAGGGTCTACAGGAGTACTTACGGGCTCCTAGTGTTAAGAGCTGTGATGTGGTTGCCTCAGTGCTTCTGTTCTTGGAGCTCTGGTGTTATCAGTGGTCAGTGCAGGTAACGCAGCCTGCTCCTGCTGCAGATCTCGCTGTTATGCACAAAGACCGACCACAGGCACCGTCTGGTGACAGAGGCACTTGGCCAGGTTTATAGCTGTGTAGTCACAGATCTAGTGCCCTGGATTTGCGGTTACACGTGCACCAACTCAAGTGCCCCAGGACGAGGAGCAATTCAGTCAGTAAGTCTCTGTTGTCCCTTCGGCCATGCAAAGGGGGTAAGGCCAGGCACCCCAATATTTATAGCCTAAAATAAACTTGTCTGGTTTCGGACATTTGTTTGCTCCCTCCCCTTGTACCTAGTACCTTGAACCGAAAAATATTAGCGGAGACACTGTTGAGCATCCACTGCGGATGCGCCCGGTGAGGCTAATCTTCGTGTTTTACCTCATCCCCGTTGCAGGGTTCCAGACCAAGGAGGATATCTACTGCCTCGCTTTAGCGAAGGCCCTGTACACTGTGCCCACGCCAGTGACTGCTGGGTTTTATGCACCATGGGGACATTGCAAAAACCTGCTCTTACACAAAATCAAGGGTGAGTACTGCCCCGGGGAACGTAAGACGGGGAAGGAACCTTGTGGGGATGGGGATTAGTGGATGACAACTATCTCCAAAGAGCCAGAGCCACCCGTACTCATTTGCCGATTATGCAATCGCATAGGGGACCTGAAAATTTGGAGCAGCACTGGGTTTTCATGTCCACTCCACCCACCTGCCTCTTCCTATCCATGGTCTGTGGCTCTGCTTCCTCCAGCAGCAGAAGTTCTAGAAGATCTAGTTAATTTACAAGTGACAAAGTCTGCTCGAGCTACTGGCAGAACATCAACGACATGGTAATGAAGCCATTTAACAGGCATTTGCCAACCTCTGCTAAATGTTTGCTGAATTTACTGTGAGAGTCGACAGGACCTTAGTTTAAAATGTGTTTGTTTATTAGTGTGTGGATGAGGATTATAAAATCACATCGCTAAAAATTCAACATCCATCTGGGCTGCTGTTGGGCAGATGGGCACCAGTTTAATAGTACGGCGTAGGATCCCATCAATCCTAAGGATGGCTTTGCCAAGAGCTACCCATTCTTGATTGCTTCCCAGAAGGGAGGGATTGTGAAGCTGGAAGACCCTTCAGGAGGAGAGATTTAAGGCACTGCCAGGTACCTAACATATCTTCCTCTTTTATCTCAGAGAACATGGAAAACGAATCGAAGAAGAAAGACCAGGAGGAATTTCAGCGGACGCAGAAGATGCAGCGTGACAACACTGGCCGGGATCTACTCAAGCTCCTGTTACTCATGATCTTCTACCGGCCGGTCCTGACGGAGCAGCAGAAGTGGAGAAGGAACGTGAAACACGTCTTCATCCATTTCAGCGCCTGGGAGTACGCGGGCTGCGACCAGCTCTGGGCAGGCCTCATTACCACACTGTGCGACGGCATCGAAAGCCACTTTGGTCTCCTACCCATGAGCATTTACAGGACCATAGACAGGAAATGTAGCATCATCAAAAGACCAGGGGATCAGGAATGGGTTAGCAAGAAGTTCCTCTTCCTCCCGCTGTGGGTGGCTGTGATCCTTTTGATCATGGTAGCTATTGGGGTGGGTGGTCTCCTCCTAGTGTTTGGGATCCCCATCGGGGATGCCTCGGGAGACGCCATAGCTGTCGTGGAAGGCATTGGGGTGACGGCTGTCAGCGTCTCTGCAGCAGCTGCCATATGGCTCACTATCACAGTGGTACGAAACATTATCGTCACCCAGAAGAGCCAGCTGGAGAGACAGATGAACCAGACGGCTCTCAGCGCACAGCTGGGCTTCATGAGCTGCGTGAAAAGCGAAGTCAGGACAATCACTGGGTTCCTGTAGTACATGGAGATCTTCCAGCGGCGGAAGCTGCGGGTGGTGCTGGAGATCACCCACTTGGATACATGCAGCCCTGACAAGGTGGTGGGCGTCCTTGATGCCATGAACATCCTCCTCTCAGACGATGACGCCCCTTTCATCTCCATCCTGGCTGTTGACTCCAGCATCATTGTCGACTGCGTGGAAAGCTCCAAGTATATGAGAGGTATGGCCAACAACGGCTACGAGTTCTTAAACCGCATCGTCACCCTGCCCTTCTCTGTCCCTCGGATGGACTGCGACACCAAGCGGAGGCTGATCAGGAATATCATCGCGCGCAAGGAGCAGCTAGAGGCAGAGGTCGGCTTCCGGCAGGATGGCAAGATGGAAGCCAGCTCTGACTTCCTCAACATCTCTCGCTACCATTCGGCCAACCACGATGCCCAGAATCCAGTTGCAGAGGACAGCCAGATACCTCTCATGGTTGGAACCCCAGCGCTGGGAACCGGCAGCTGCGGGAAAGGTATCCGAGCCAAAGACCTCATTCAAGATGCTTTCGACTACCTCCTGGATGACGCCTTGAAGGAATTCATGACAGACAACGTGGTGCAGATGCGGCGCATCGTGAACACCGTCACCATCACCATCAGGCTGCTGGCGAGTAACATCCCCAAGGATGAAGTGTGTCCGAAGAAGGTGGTGGAATGGGTGCTCCTTGCCAACCAGTGGCCGTGCCGTCTGAGCTGGCTCTTGCAGTGCATCGAGGATGAGGAGCAGAGGAGTCGAATGGGCAGCTGCCATGGAAGCCCGCTCCGCCCCGACATGTCTCTGTGGGAGGTCTACGAGAAGTACATGGAAGAGCTGGACATGCTGAAAGGCCAGATGGAAAAGCTGCTGGAACTGGACCAGGATCCCGAGCTGTTCCACACTTTCCTGTGCGGCAGGTTTCGGGTGGAGGAGGCCCTCTTCTACCTCCCCTTCACGGTCAATTTGGACCCATCCCTGAAAAGACAGATGGAGCTGCAACGTGGCAGCCACAGACTGAAACGGACAAAGAAATTCGACAAGCTCAGCGCCTGCACTCTGCTGGGTATGACGGTGGAGGATGTCTGCCGAGAGGTGGGTCACCCTTGGGTTTCCTTCCTTCGAGCAGGGCCAGCTGTCGATAGAATGTCCATGCCTCTTCATCGCAAGAAGCATGTCATTCATGTGACAGCAGCTGCCCACAGATGATGGCTACAGGCAGAGCCATCTTTGCAAATCGTGGGGCCCTGAATAATTGAGGGCCCTTCTGCAGGATTGCCTGGGCCTTTTCCCCTCATGCAGCTTCTGCTGGAGGTCTGGTCGTTCCTACTACCTCCCTACCCCAAGCAGGGCTCAGGAACTAGAGCAGAGTTGCAGATCCTCTCTGCTTGCTAGCTTGCTGCTGCTGCTGATTTGAACCCCGTAGCAGATTTGAACCTAGGCCCTCTAGGAGTGTGTCTAAACTACATGGCTCCGTCGACGGAGCCATGTAGATGAGGCTGATTGGCAGAGGGAAATGAAGCCGCGATTTAAATAATCGTGGCTTCATTTAAATTTAAATGGCTGCCGCGCTCTGCCGACCAGCTGATGATCAGCTGTTTGTCGGCAGATCGGGGCAGTCTGGACGCTTCCCCGTCGACGTGAAAGCCCTTTGTCGACCTCCCCGGTAAACCTCATCCCACGAGGCATCAGGGGAGGTCGACAAAGGGCTTTCATGTCGACGGGAGCGTCCACACTGCCCCGATCTGCCGACAAACAGCTGATCATCAGCTGGTCGGCAGAGCGCGGCAGCCATTTAAATTTAAATGAAGCCGCGATTATTTAAATCGCGGCTTCATTTCCCTCTGCCGATCAGCCTCATCTACATGGCTCCATCGATGGAGCCATGTAGTTTAGACACACCCCTAGAGGCCTCGACAGCTGGAGCCATGAAGGCAGCTGGCTCCCAGCTTAGGATGTAGAGCTCCCTTGTTCTTATCTCTGGCTGTAAGAGGTCCAATTGCCACACGAAGGGACAGTGAACCACACACACTAGGTGTGTGGATTACACTGCCAGCTGAGAGGAGCACGTGGGGGAGGGCGAAGGGAAAAGCCCTGCAGCAGACAGGACACAGCGTCCCCAGAGACGAACCGGCAGAGGCATATCCTCAGACATACAAGAACACATGGCTGCTGCATTGGGGAACTCAAAAATTTGGTGCCCAAATTTTCCGGTGCCCTATGCAGCTACATATTTCCCATGGGCCTAGGGACAGCCCTGACTACGGGCCCCAGAGCTGGGAGAAAACTGTCCCACATAACTGGTGCATAACTGGAGGGAGAGGAGCGAGAACTAGTGGGGGTAGGATGTTGAGGGGAACAGGCGGTGTGGGATGGGGGCTTTCGGGGAAGGCACAGTGTGGGTTTGAGGCCTCAGGAGTAGGGGGGCACATGAGGGGGAATGGGCAGAGTGAGGATGAGGGGGAAAGGGTGATGTAGGGGGCAAGGCCACAGTCCGGGTTCTGCTAGTTCCCCCACTTTCTGCTGCTCCTGACTCTTGGTTTGCACAAAACATTTCTTCTTGGAACAACTCGGTTCCTTGGAGCTCTTTCCTCCAACCCCGAAGCCATTGGCTGGCTCTCCCCGGGTTCATCCTTTACGCTCTGAAGTGACTTGGGTCGGTTTTAAGACTGGGAGACCCGTAGCTGTCTGTTATGCACTCCAGAGAGAAGAGAGGCAAAAACATAAATACTCTTGCTGGAGGCCTGCAGCGTAATACCCCTTATCCAGAATAACACACAAGAACCCTGAGGCTATGTCTACACTGCTAGCTTTTGCCTGCAGAGAGCATGCTAATGAGTGCCAAGAAGTTGCTAACGAGTGCTTCATTAGCATACTCTCTGCCTGCAAAGGCCCGCAGTGTAGATATAGCCTTAGGTCGAGAGGCCCAACTCCACCCCCGTCAGGCTGACTGCATGCTTCCCTCCAGCCTACAAGCAGGGTCAGGAAACCTTCCCTCTTCATTTCAACACACCCCTCCAGTGGTCCCTGCATTGCTAGCTTTTGCCTGCAGAGAGCATGCTATTTCCCCTGCCGTGCCAACTTGCTCAGCGGTGCCCCTAACAGAATCCAAGCACACGGCAGTGGGGTGTGCAGGGTACCCTACCTGGCCCCACAGCCGGCCGGCCCGCCTTGTTTGCTAGAATCTGAGCAAGCCCAGACAGGTTCCTCTCGGGAGCTATAGCGGACCCTTCCTAAAAACGTGTTTGGCGACCTGTTCAGTAGATGCACGGCACTAACGGGTGCTCCCACTTCTCTTCCAGATGGACACAATCGGCTTGAAGGAGGAAAACGTCCCGCTGTACAAACAGAGGCTCAGGGACCATAATCTCAACGGGCGCGCGCTGGTCTACAGTGACAACACTGAAATCAAAGAGGCCCTGCACATGAGTCTTGGCGAATGGACCCTCTTTAGCATCCATTTCCTTGGAGTGTTTCCCCCGGCGAATTTGGCCTCTTCTGTGGTGTCCCCCGTCCCGTTCCACGTCAGGCCAGAGGCTCTGAAGAACATGGTTGCCTTAAGAGAGACTGTGGCGAGAGGGAGCAAGCTCTCTCTGAACAGCTCCAGGGAAGATCTTTGGGAAAAGAGATAACTCTGAATCCTGAACACAGAGGTGAAAGTGCCCTGGTGCGCAGCTCCAGCAAGAACTGCAAAGACCTGGGCTGCAATAGGACAGTACCTGTGAGAAACTGTAAAGTTACTTTCACGGCCGCCTGTACAAAACCAGAAGCAAGATCGGGGCTTTCGCCCACAGTGTACCTCCCTGCGTCTCCAGTGACATCGCACGGATGAATCATAGAATCCTAGAGTTGGAAAAGACCTCAGGAGTCATCAAGTCCAGCCCTCTGCCCAAGGCAGGACCAATCCCAACTCAATCATCCCAGCCAGGGCTTTGTCAAACCGAGACTTAAACACCTCTAGGGATGGAGACTCCATCACCTCCCTAGGGAACCCAGCCCAGTGCTTCCCCACCCTCCTAGGGAAATAGTTTTTCCTAATGTCCAACCTAGACCTCCCCCGCTGTAACCTGAGACCACTGTTCCGTGTTCTGCCATCCCTCACTACTGAGAACAGCCTCTCTCCATCCTCTTTGGAACCTCCCTTCAGGAAGTTGAAGGCTGCTATCAAATCCCCCCTCACTCTTTGCTTCTGCAGGCTAAACAAACCCAAATCCCCCAGTTTCTCCTCATAGGTCATGTGCTCCATACCCCGAATCATTTTGGTCAAGCTCCCCTGGACCCCCTCCAATGCGTCCCCATCCTTCCTGTAGTTGGGGGCCCAGAACTGGACGCAATACTCCAGATGTGGCCTCACCAGAGCCGAATAAAGGGGAATAATCACTTCTCTAGACCTGCTGGCAATGCTCCTCCTAATGCCCCCTAATATGCCATTAGCCTTCTTGGCTACAAGGCCACCCTGTTGACTCATCTCCGGCTTCTCATCCACTGTAATCCCCAGGTCCTTTTCTGCTGAACTGCTGCTTAGCCAGTCGGTCCCCAGCCTGTAACAATGCTTGAAGCAATCAGATGACAAGAGAAGAATTAAGGATCCGGGGGAGGAGGGGGGAACTGTACTGGGTCTGAGGGATTTGGGGCACATTCATGTCAACGGGGCTGGTGACAGACGTTGTCGGGCCCTGGGTAATGTATGGGAGGGGGTCGGCTCTAGACCCCCTCAAAGGGGCAAAGCTAAAGGTAGGAGGGGCAAGGCGAGGGCCAATCAGGCCTTAGCGCCACCCACCCTACACCAGACAGAGCTCTAGGATTGATTTCATTTGCCCGGGTCTCTGGCAGTGGCGGCTGCCATAATAGTCGATACAGTGACCCAGAGGCCTGGACCCTTTTAAATCATCAGCTCCCGAGACAACTGCCCCCTTTGCCTCTCCCCCTCCCCATCCGTGGCCCCTGTCTGTGGGGCTTCAGACCCTGGTGGTCAAAGTATTTTGGTCTGGTTAGTACAGCAGGGGACAGGGAGTTGGGACATACGGGTCCTATTCCTAGCGCTGCCACTGGCTTGCTGTGTTTTTGAACAAGCTGCTCCTCCTTTTTGGGACTCAGTTGCCTCTGTAGTAAGTTGCGGGTTGGTAACATAAAATCAGCAGGCCCGAATAAAGGCCGGTAACATAAAAACAGCAACAGGCCTGAAATCTAGGAAGCAAGACTTTGGCTCAGTGGAACCGCAGGCAGGAAAGAGAAATAGTATAAGCCAGATCAAGCATAAAGGTCCAGGCACAGGTACCAAGCACATTTATAGAATCCTATAAATGGAAGAGACCTCAGGAGTCAACAAAAAATCCTCATTAAAAAAAAAAATTGTTTGGTGTTCCTCGGTCTTAAAAAGTTTAAGAAACACTCGTCTAGACAGTACTGGGTCCTGCCATGAGGGCAGGGGACTGGACTCGACCTCTCGAGGTCCCTTCCTGCCGGCTACATGTGGCAATGAAACGGTAACTCGAACTAAGTCCTTAGTTCGAATTAACTGTTACATCTCATTCTATAGCTGCGCGGCTAGTGGAATTTCAAAATGGCGACCGGACGGGAACATGCAAATAAAGCCTGGGCTATTTAAATCCCGGGCTTCATTTACAACTCCGGTTGCCTGCTTTGCCTACCTAGCTCAAATTAACGAGCTAAGGTAGACATACCCTTATTGACTAATTGAGTAGTCGATGGAAATTCCACCAACTACTGGATTAGCTGATTAAGCGCAATTTAACATCCCTCGGTTGAGCTACCACATATGTTTTAGAAAGACATCCAATCTTTATGGCTTGTGTGTAGTTCAACGCATTAAATTCCAAGCAGGTTGCTGAAGTTTCTTTTTTTCATCATGATTGGCAATTTGACCAGCCTTATACAGTAATGGATCTTTACCATTCCTCTGATTTCTTTTGTTCCCGATATATTTAAACATTTCCTAATTATCCTTTATGTTACTGGTTATAGATTTTTCCCCCCAATTTTAGCTTCTCCTATCAACTGTTTGCTTTTTCATAACTCGCATCCTCCCTTTTTTCCCATTTGCTTTATATTTTTTTCTTGTGGTGTTTATGACAAAAACTAAAACATAGGACATAAACTTTGAGTCCTATTTATAGTACTTTAGGTTGGTTTAATGGAAAAATGGGTTGATACAGAGTAAATTGGAGTTCAAAATAACCCTTTCTCGGGCAATTTTTCTCTCGAAAGCCTCACCTTTTTCAGCCTCCTTCCACTAACTTCTGATTTTAAATGTCTGGATTGTTAGACATGTGCTCAGGAAACCTTACCTGTCACTAAACATAGATTTTGTTTGTGTTAATTATAGATATGAATGGAGCTAGTTAATCCCTGTTGTAAGATTCCAGTGGAGCCAAAGAAAGTAAACAAGTAACTAATTTGGGTCAATCTTTCTACTTGACAGTCCCTAGGAATCTACCGTTTCAACATTTCCTGGGAACAGAAACACAAGTTAGAACAGTGATAGAAATGTAGCCGTATTAGTCTGGTGTAGCTGAAACGAAATACAGGACTATGTAGCACTTTAAAGACTAACAAGATGGTTTATTAGATGATGAGCTTTCGTGGGCCAGACCCACTTCCTCAGATCAAATAGTGGATCTGAGGAAGTGGGTCTGGCCCACGAAAGCTCATCATCTAATAAATCATCTTGTTAGTCTTTAAAGTGCTACACAGTCCTGTATTTTGTTACAAGTTAAAACACTCATTAATTTTGGCTTCATTCAGCTTTCCCTTCGAACAAATTAAAAACATAGTTGATAAGTGGCAAAGTTGGTGCATGGGAGTGAAGGACACGTTAGCTCATTATGCCTACACAGGGGGATGTCACACTGGTCTGACCAGTTCCAAGGACAGTTGGGCTGCCATAGAAAGGGATGCAGAGCTGCTCTTCAGGAGCTCCATGGATTAGCGCTATACTGCTGTTGAAGGAATTGGGGCTCTCAAATAAAAGAAGTCCCTTGCCTTAGAATCATAGAATCCCAGGGCTGGAAGAGACCTCAGGAGTCATCGAGTGCAGCCCCCTGCCCAAAAGCAGGACCAA